>NC_053424.1:116037343-116221276 GCF_007990345.1 Gossypium hirsutum | reverse complement strand
ACAAAACCAAACCAATCTTAAAAATACCAAACCAAAATTTAAACAAAAAAACCAATGGCCAACCTAAGCAAATCAAATAAAAAATAGCCCACAACTTAAACTTTCTCAACTAGCCACTCCTTTTCCACCACCAACTCCACTAGCCACACCTTTTCCACCACCAACTCCACTAGCCACTTTTCCACCACCACTCCACTAGCCACACCTTTTCCACCACCAACTCCACTAGCCACTCTTTTCCACCACCAACTCCACTAGCCACACCTTCTCCACCACCACTTGTACCTACAAATGAAGACATAAACAATAAAAAATATTTTGTAAATGGCTATATAAGCCTTCTCATATTTTGTATATGGTGGGGAGATTTTTTTTGGAGAGTTTTTGGGAGAGAAAGTTATTGTAAAGGATTTTGGAGAGGTTTCTTTTTAAGTAATCAAGGAGAAGAGTTATTGTGAAGGCTAGTTTTTGGAGAAGCTAGTTTTTTTGGAGATTAATCAAAAATCAAAGCAAAAGAGGTTTCTTTGTCTATTCTCATTTTAAGTTCTTTGTTTACTTATTGTTTTCCTTTCAATCTTATTTTGTTTCTTTTATACGAAAGTAAAAAATAAAAGGAGGAAGCTTACCCATTTTTACCGAAAATTTTTTTTGAGGTCCGGCTGCGTGTACGGTGGCGCCGGCGGCAGTCCGGCGACCGGACGATGGCCGGCCTTGTGGCTGAAAATCACCCACCCTCTCCTCTTTTTTTTGTTATTATTATATTTCTTAATATTATATTATATATATTCTTTTAATATATTAGGTATATTTTAAATTTTATATTACGTATATATATATTTTATACTATTTTATGTATATATCTTTAATATTATATTATTTATATATTTTTTTTACATGTTATCTTATGTATATATCTTAACTATATTATGTATGTATTTTTAACACTATATTATGTACATATTTTTAATATTATCACGTATTTTTTTATATATGTACATATTGATGTAGTATTATTAATAGTATTGATTTTTAAACATCATTATTATTTCTAATATATATATATTATGTACATTTTTTTTATTTCTATTTATTTTTATTTGTCAATATTAATTATTATTATTCTAATATTTTGATATTTTGATATTTTATATTTTATATATTTTATTATTCACATCATTATTCGCATTTTTTTGACAATAATATTCTTGGATTTTTTTTACGATCATTTTAAAAACTTTTTACATTTTAATTTTAAGAATAAGGCAATGTACCAATTTTAACATTAAGTCATTGATTTCATCGCTATGTTGGGTGAAATTAATCGGCTCGTGTTAAAAACGGGACGTCCTTCTAAAAAACAAAAAAACTTGCAACTTCTCATTTCCTTCAATCGGATCACACTTAAATGTCAAATTGAATTCGTATTTTTGAAAATCAAGACAACATGTGTTTAATAAGATACCAATTTTGGGCGTCGCGAGGGTGCTAATACCTTCCTCGCGCGTAATCGACTCCCGAACCCTAAATTTTCTCTGGATTTCAACGTAGACCTAAACTTAGCCTTTTATTTGTTTTAATAAGAGATCTAATAGGTGTCCGATCACACCTAGGAAAAAGGATCGGTGGCGACTCCCTGTTTATTTCAAAAATCAAATGTCAAATTTCAAACTTTTTTCAATAAATCGCCACAATTAGCGACCAAGCTAAGCTAAAATTTTTACGTCGCTACAGCTGGCGACTCCACTGGGGAAAGCCTTTTTGAGAGTCGTGTCTGGAATTAAACACGTTTTGTCAAAATTTTCAAATTTCCTTGTTCAAAGTAAATATTTGGTCGTGATCCGAAAATCTCGTTTTCAAAATTCATGCATTTGTATCGTGCTGTAAATATTTCTTCTAACTTGCTTATTTGGTTGTTTTTTAGTTTTTAATTTTATGGTTTTAATTTTGGTTTAGTTTCTTTAAGTGAAACGTAAAGGTTTATGAGTTGTTCCCCACACACTGTGCACTTGCATTTTCGCATAACATGAGCTCTCTACCCGGGCTCCGTCCGTTTAAGTGAAAGTAAACGCTACGCCTTCGTGAGTTAACTCGTCCTCCGCACAGGCTAGTGAATACTTTCGGGTTACATATGATTTATGCTTTCGTGAGTTAACTTGTCCTCCGCATAGGCATAAGTAAATGTAACCCTCGAATTGAACTCGTGAGCCTGTGATAGGCTATGACCGAGGCTCCGTGTTAATCTTAGTAGATGATAGTACGGGCAATTCGAGTACCTATCTAGAACCAAAACCGCATATAATGAACCATACGAGCCACCTAACTAGAGTCATGCTGAACCTCCGTCCGTTTAGTAGTCACCAAAATAAGTGCACAGGAGGAACGCCTCTTACCTTTTGCACTTTCGCTTTCTATGCAAGGGAATCGAGTCCATTGGACCAAGTAGCTTAATTTGTTAGATTTTCCACAATTTTTCTCTGATCATATGTGTTTTGCTAACTAATGTTGTTTGTCTGTATTTCTATTTTTCATCATGCATCATATACATCTTGTTAGGAAAGGGTTGATTAGAGATTGGTTACCAAAAGGGGTTTCTGATAGAGAGTCAATTACACGAGTGACCGAAACGTTGTGTAATAGACTCTTTTGATTAAGGAAATGCCTAAATAGGGGCTATCTTGAAATTAACACCAATTTCTTGCATTTCTTTCATGACTAACAGTCATTTGACATTCATGCATTCATTCACTCATTGCATATTCCATACTTGTTCGCTGAGGTTAAAACATACAATTCGCTAGTTGTGCATACCATACGGGAAACCAGGGACATTCCACGAAAAACTGCCTAGCCTTTAAGAGAAGAGTTCAAGGACTCATTGATGCAGGTATCCTACGATTCGATAGTGCCAGTAATGCAACTAGGAACCCATTCCATAACCATATCGAAAGGGATGTGAGCATAGTGGGGAAAGTGGATGAATGGAAAGTCAGAAGATGTGTTTCGGAAATAAGGACGCCTCTGCAGAAAATCTAGGAGGTACTGGTTAAGAAAGGATTGCTTTGTCACCCCGATAGAATTCTCGGAAAAGAAGATCAAAGTTTTTGCAATTTCCATGGAATTGTGGGACACGACATTCAGTCGTGTGAGGAATTTAAAAGGTTGTTTCAAGACCGGATGGATAATAAGGAGAATAAGATCCTTAACAAAAGGGAAGAGACCAATGAAAGAGAAGTATGCGCCTCTGATAGCCAGTCATCAGGTCCCCTTATAGCGCTGATCAACCGTTAGTAATTTATTACGATGCGACGAAAGAGCCGGTGAAACCAAAAATGATAATCGAAGTACCATATTCTTTCCCTTACAAGGACAATAAAGCAGTACCATGGAAATATAACGTTAATATCGTCACACCTGAAGATGAAAAACCCAAAGCCATGACTGGAAGCGTCGGGGAATTAGGTCATTTCACTCGTAGTGGAAGATGTTATTCGAAGGAGATAAAGAAGAACAGTGACTTGAAACAGAAAGGAAAAGCACCGATGCATGTGACCGATGATGAGCATGAAACTGCGCCTAAACAAGAAGCTAAAAATCCTGTGGACGAGGAGGAAGCACAGGAATTCTTAAAATTTATCAAGCACAGTGAGTACAACATGGTAGAACAATTGAGTAAGCAGCCAGCGCGAATCTCGGTATTATCTCTGCTGTTGAATTCAGAACCACACCGAAACGCTCTGCTGAAAGTGTTAAATCAAGCTTATGTGGCAAACAATGTATCCGTTGAAAAACTGGATAGGTGGATGAACAACTTGAATGCGGATAATTTCATTTCTTTTAGTGATGATGAAATACCGCCCAATGGTAGAGGCTCAGTGAAAGTATTGCATATCACAACCCGTTGTAAGGGCTACATAATACCGAACGTGCTCATCGATAATGGTTCGGCACTCAACGTTATGCCTTTGGCCACGCTTTCTAGAATTTCGATGGATCTGTCCCATTTAAGGCCCTGTCATTCTACGGTAAGGGCATTCGACAGGACAAGGCGTGAAGTCATGGAAAAAATTGAGATCCTCTGGAAGTGGGTCCCTACATATATGATGTCGAGTTCCAAGTCATGGACATTACATCCTCATATAACTGCCTTTTGGGAAGACCCTGGATCCATTCTGCTGGAGCGGTCCCATCATCCCTCCAGCAAAAGGTGAAATTTATCATGGATGGCTGTTTGGTCACTATCGAGGGAGAAGAAGACATTGTCGCATCTATCTCTGCTGATGCGCCATACCTTGAAGTGAGCAAGGACGTAGTGGAATGCTCCTTCTGATCCCTTGAATTCGTCAATGCCACATTCTTCACTGAGGGAAACAAAATTCCCGTGCCTAAATTGTCGAGAAATACTAGAATGGGTGTCAAGTTGACTGTAGGAAAGGGAGCTCGAGTGAGAAGAGGTTTAGGGAGATATCTGCAAGGAATAGTCAAGGCTCTAAAACCAGTGCATCATAAGGCCCGATACGGTTTGGGGTTCCAGCCGGACATGCGTCAAAGAAGAAGACAGTGGAAGAAAGATCAAGAAAGAATGATCGCGAGAACCTAAGGCCGAGAACCAGAATGAGAGCCTATGGAATTCCCTCATTTGTCAAGAACATTTACGTCTGCGGGAATGATATACCCGAGGCAGGACAATGCATAAGGCACAATGTTAATGATCGAAAAGGGTTTTCAGAACATCAGTATAAATGTCATTGACAAAGGAGCTGACACAAGTAAAGATGTCTCAAGGATACGCCTTTGTCCCCCTGGTTTCATGTTGAACAATTGGACTGCCGAGGACCTTCTTGTAGTTTATAAGTCTTCAGAGTAATGCTCAAACATTAACATTCTATTGTGTCCTTAGATATAATAGAATTCTTTTCTAGGAGCTTGCATTCGCTCTTTATCATTTAAGTGAATATCAATGAAGATGTATTTTGTCACAATTTTTCGCATTATCACTAATTTCATAATCATTTTCTCATTTCATAGCCTATCCTTACATTTGCCTCATTGCCATGACATAACATTTTGTTTGTTGTTTCCAATACTTGGATGTCCCCCGATAGCTTCCTTTTCCATTCAACTTTCAGGTGCTCAGATATTGACGACATGAATAAGCCCGTTACGAATCTTGAAATTGATTTTGAGAAGGCTGTTTGCTTAGGAGAATTTGAAGCCGAAGAAAATGCTGAAGATTATGTCTCGTCTCCTGAATTGTTAAGAATGGTGGAACAAGAGGATAAACAGGTTCTGCCTCATGAAGAATCTGTGGAAACAATAAATTTGGGCACTGAAGAGAGGAAACAAGAAGTGAAGATTGGGACTTCTATTTCAGAAAGTACCAGGCATAGTTTGATCACTTTACTCCGCGAATACAAAGATGTTTTCGCGTGGTCATACCAGGACATGCCAGGGCTAGATGAAGATTTAGTGGTCCATAAGCTCCCATTAAAGCCAGAATGCAAGCCCATCCAGCAAAAATTAAGACGGATGAGGCCCGAAATGCTGTTGAAAATAAAAGAGGAAGTCAAGAAGCAATTTGACGCTGGCTTCCTACAAGCCTCCAAATATCCAGAATGGGTGGCTAACATAGTCCCGGTTCCAAAGAAAGATGGAAAAGTACGAATGTGCGTGGATTACCGTGACCTGAATCGAGCAAGCCCAAAAGATAATTTTCCCTTGCCACATATTGACACGTTGGTGGACAACACAGCAAAACATTCATTGTTTTCTTTCATGGATGGATTCTCGGGATATAATCAGATCAAGATGGCTCCTGATGATATGGAGAAAACTACCTTCATAACAATGTGGGGAACGTTCTGCTACAAGGTGATGCCATTCGGGTTAAAGAATGCTGGGGCAACATATCAGAGGGCTATGGTGACATTATTCCATGACATGATGCATAAGGAAATAGAGGTCTACGTCGATGATATGATTGCTAAATCTCGAGGAGAAGAAGACCATGTAATGAACCTCAAGAAGTTGTTCGAAAGGCTGAGAAAGTTTCAGCTAAAGCTTAATCCAGCCAAATGTACATTCGGGGCTACCTCGGGAAAATTGCTAGGCTTCATTGTCAGTGAAAGAGGTATCGAAGTTGATCTAGATAAAATAAAAGCCATCCAAGAATTACCTCCTCCGCGCACACAAAAGGAAGTCAGGGGATTTTTAGGGAGGTTGAATTACATTGCTCGATTCATTGCTCAACTTACCAATCAGTGCGACCCAATTTTTCGACTCCTTCGAAAACATAACCCGGGAGAATGGAACGAGGAGTGCCAAGTGGCCTTCGATAAGATAAAACAGTATTTGTCTAATCCTCCTGTGATAGTACCACCGACCCTGGAAAACCCTTAATTTTGTACCTGACCGTGTTTGAAAACTCAATGGGTTGCGTACTGGGGCAACATGATGAGTCAGGGAGAAAAGAAAAGGCGATCTACTACCTCAGCAAAAAGTTCACTGAATATGAGGCAAAATATTCGTCCATTGAGAAATATTGTTGCGCTCTGGTTTGGGTAGCTCGGAGACTCAGACAATATATGTTGTATCACACGACATGGCTAATTTCAAAGCTGGACCCAATAAAATACATGATGGAATCGCCGGCACTATCAGGAAGAATGGCACGATGGCAGTTCCTCCTTTCGGAATATGACATTGCCTATGTAAGTCAGAAGTCAATAAAAGGGAGTGCAATAGCTGACTTCTTAGCAACTCGAACGACAGAGGAATATGAGCCTTTAAGATTCGATTTCCCAGACGAAGACTTAATGTGCATCACAAAAATAGAATCCGAGTCATCAAAAGAGAAGTCATGGAAGATGTGCTTTGATGGTGCGTCAAATGCTTTAGGGCATGGAATTGGAGCAATCCTGGTATCACCAGACGGGAATCATTATCCGTTCACTGCAAGACTGAACTTCTTCTGTACCACTAATATCACAGAATATGAGGCCTGTATCATGGGGCTTCGTGCAGCTATCGAACGAAACATCGAGATCTTGGAGGTGTACGGGGACTCAGCCCTAGTGATTTACCAAATCCGTGGAGAATGGGAAGTGAGGGACTCAAAATTGATTAAGTACAGCGATTTAGTGGCTGGATTGATCAAGGAATTCAAAGAAATAACTTTTCATTACTTCCCACGAGAAGAGAACCAACTGGCTGATGCCCTAGCCACTTTGGCTTCAATGTTCAAAGCAAGTAGAGAAGCAGAAATAATGCCCCTCAAAATGAGCATATACGAGGTCCCTGCACACTGTTGTAGCATTGAGAAAGAAGTAGACGGACGGCCTTGGTTCCATGATATCTTAGAATATATCAAGAATCAAAGGTATCCCGAACAAGCGAATGAGAACGATAAAAGAACAATTAGAAGAATGGCAGCGGGATTTGTTCTTGATGGGGATATCCTGTATAAAAGAGGAAAGGATCAGATGCTTTTGAGATGTGTGGATGATGTTGAAGCCAGAAAAATACTTGAAGAGGTCCATGAGGGAATTTGCGGAACGCATGCCAATGGTTTCAATATGGCCAGAAAGATCATGAGACTCGGTTATTATTGGCTGACAATGGAAAGTGACTGCATCAATTTTGCCAGAAAATGCCACAAATGTCAAATCTACGGCGATAAAATTCATGTAGCCCCTTCACCCTTTCATGTCATGACTTCTCTGTGGCCTTTTTCTATGTGGGGCATGGATGTCATAGGGTCAATTTCTCCAAAAGCTTTAAATGGACATCGATTCATTTTTGTGGTTATCGATTACTTCACAAAATGGATTGAAGCCGCTTCGTTTGCCAACGTGACGAAGACTGCAGTGTGCAAGTTTTTGAAAAAGGAAATCATTTGCCGATATGGTTTGCCTGAAAGAATCATCTCAGATAATGCCACAAATCTGAACAATAAGATGATGAAAGAAGTGTGCGAGCAGTTCCAAATAAAGCATCATAATTCCTCGCCCTATCGCCCAAAGATGAACGGGGCTGTTGAAGCAGCTAACAAGAACATTAAGAGGATCATTGGGAAAATGACTGAGACATATAAAGATTGGCACGAGAAACTTCCATTTGCTTTGTTTGCATATCGCACATCTGTGCGAACATCTACGGGAGCAACTCCTTTCTCTCTAGTCTATGAAATGGAAGCTGTGCTACCTATCGAGGTTGAGATCCCCTCTCTACGAGTATTGATGGAATCAAAGTTAGAAGAAGCAGAATGGGTTCGAGCTCGATATGATCAGTTGAACCTCATTGAAGAAAAACGTCTAAGGGCAATTTGTCATGGGCAAATGTACCAAAAGAGAATGATCGCAGCCCATGACAAGAAGGTACGACCAAGAGAGTTCCATGAAGGAGAACTCGTTCTGAGAAAGATTCTCCCAATACAAAAAGACCTGCGAGGAAAATGGGCACCAAATTGGGAAGGACCATACGTTGTAAAAAAGACATTCTCAGGAGGAGCTTTAATCCTTACCGAGATGGATGGGAAGGAGTTACCGAATCCGGTGAATTCAGATGCGGTGAAGAAATATTATGCTTAAGATGAAAACCCGAAAAGGGCATCTTAAAAAAAAAAGGGATCAGGGCGAAAACCCGAAAAGGGCGTCTTGATTAGTACAAAAAGATTAGGATGAAAACCCGAGAGGGCGTCCTAATGAAACAAACCTGGCGGTCGAACGATAGGTCAAGTAGTGAGACTACAGTATTTGAAGCACTTCCGAAAGCTCGAAATTTTCTATGCAAGAAGCCATGCTCGAAAAGATTATTGATTGAGGAACGTGGAAGAGTTCATGTGTTGAATATCTAGAGCATTTGTATCCATTGAATACGACCTTTTCTTTCTTTTTGACATTTTTACTCTCATTGGTTAACTTTCTTTGTTTGCCACATTTGAAATAAAGGAATATGAGATATCTTTTTGTCCCTACCTGACCATTTTCATGCATCTCATTATGTGTTTATTTAATGATAAATAGTGAAATGACATACTCTAAACAAAAGAAATGTCAAGCATTACCCGGATAAGAATTTGATAAGTGCAAGATCTTCAAAGCAAGAACAAAGTTTAACCAAGGGCAAAAGGGTGATATCTGAGAAACGTCGATTACTCGTAAAGCTCGAAGACAGGTATGAGGCCTGAAGAGAAGGTCGAGAATCAAAGCAATGAACGCAAATCCTCAACAATCATGGCGAAAATGACATACGACCAATATGCTTAAGGAGCACTGCATAATCATGTAGGCATAAAGGCATTTAAGACAAACATGTGCATATCATGATGACATCATGCATGGCATATACAGGTAATCCAGTAAAGCAAGAAATCTTGAATGAGAGTCGCACTGAATCAAAGGAAAAGATACCCGAGTTCTACCAAAGGACTGGTTTTGGTATTTTGATGTTTAATATTCATGCTTTCCAAGGAAAATCAACTCATATTGCGAGAGATGAGTTGAGCCTCAAGACACGTTGAGGTATTTTTAATTTTTTTTTCAAAATCAACTCATATTGCGAGAAGTGAGTTGAGCCTCGGGGCACGCCGAGGTATTTTTAGTTTATGTTTTAAATTGACTCATATTGCGAGAGGTGAGTTAAGCCTTTTAATTTTGTTTTTCAAAATCAACTCATATTGCTAGAGGTGAGTTGAGCTTCAGGACACGCTGAGGTAATTTCAATTTCTGTTGTTAAAAAAAATCAACTCATATTGCGAGAAATGAGTTGAGCCTCAGGACACGCTGAGGTAATTTCAATTTCTGTTTTCAAAATTCAACTTATATTGCGAGAAATGAGTTGAGCCTCAAGACACGTTGAGGTATTTTCAATTTCTGTTTTCAAAAAAAAAAATCAACTTATATTGCGAGAGGTGAGTTGAGCCTCGGTTCACACGCTGAGGTAATTTCAATTTCTGTTTGTCAAAAATTAACTCATATTGCGAGAGGTGAGTTGAGCCTCGGCTCACATGCTGAGGTCTTTTCAATTTCTGTTCTTCAATTTCTGTTCGTAAAAAAAAATCAACTCATATTGCGAGAGGCGAGTTGAGCCTCAGGACACGCTGAGGTAATTTCAATTTCTGTTTTCAAAATTAAACTTATATTGCGAGAAATGAGTTGAGCCTCAAGACACGTTGAGGTATTTTCAATTTCTGTTTTCAAAAAAAAAATCAACTTATATTGCGAGAGGTGAGTTGAGCCTCGGTTCACATGCTGAGGTATTTTCAATTTCTGTTTTTAAAAAAAAAATCAACTCATATTGCGAGAGGTGAGTTGAGCTTCAGATTACACACTGTGGTATTTTTTCAATTCATATTGCGAGAGGTGAGTTGAGCCTCAGGACACGATGAGGTAATTTCAATTTCTGTTTGTCAAGAATCAACTCATATTGCGAGAGGTGGGTTGAACCTTTTAATTTCTACTTTTTCAAAATCAGCTCATATTGCAAGAGGTGAGTTGAGCCTCGGGGCACGCTGAGGTATTTTCAATTTTTGTGTTTTAATTTCAACTCATATTGCGAGAGGTGAGTTGAGCCTCAGGACACGCTAAGGTATTTTCAATTTTCGTTTTTTTAATTTATGTTTCAAAAAAAATCAACTCATATTGCGAGAAGTGAGTTGAGCCTCAAGACGCTGAGGTAATTTCAATTTTTGTTTGTCAAAAATCAACTCATATTGCGAGAGGTGAGTTGAGCCTCAAGACATGCTGAGGTGGTTTTAATTTATGTTCATAAAAAATTAGCTTATATTGCAAGAGGTGAGTTGAGCCTTGGCTCACACGCTGAGGTATTTTCAATTTCTGGTTTTCAATTTCTGTTTTTCAAAAATCGACTCATATTGCGAGAGGTGAGTTGAGCCTCGGGACACGCTGAGGTAATTTCAATTTCTGTTTGTCAAAAATTAACTCATATTGCGAGAGGTGAGTTGAGCCTCGGCTCACATGCTGAGGTCTTTTCAATTTCTGTCCTTCAATTTCTGTTCGTAAAAAAAAATCAACTCATATTGCTAGAGGTGAGTTGAGCCTCAGGACACGCTGAGGTAATTTCAATTTCTGTTGTTAAAACAAAATTCAACTCATATTGCGAGAGGTGAGTTGAGCCTCAGGACACGCTGAGGTATTTTTAAATTTCTGTTTTTCAAAAATCAACTCATATTGCGAGATGTGAGTTGAGCCTTGGGTTCACATGTCGAGGTATTTTCAAAATCTACTTTTGCGAGAGGTGAGTTGAGCCTTGGCTCACGTGCTGAGCTATTTTCAATTTCTGTTTTTAATGTCTAGTTTTACAGAGTCAATTCATATTGCGAGAAATGAGTTGAGCTCAGGATCACATGCCGAGTAAAGAATCAATATTAGAGCTGATTGAAGACACCATATTTTGTCTCCCTGAAGTTGCAGTGGAGTTAATCGAGGATATCAGATCTTTCTAAAGTGGCAGAAGAGAAGACCCAAAACCTTATCTCACTGAAGCGATAGAAGAGCATATTGAATTACATTGGAACATATTGAAGCTACAAGGCATATCTCCGAATTTGCAGTGGATTGAACCAAAGCTACAAGATGCGATGGACTGGAAAGAGACTACCTGGATGAGAAGAGCACCAAAAAAGTCCATACTTAGCAAGACCGGGCAAAATTGGCCTTTCTTTATATCTTTGCTCTATTCTCGTTACACGATAATAAGCAAAGAGGGGCAGCTGTTGTAGGCCAATTTTAGCCCATTTATATCAAAACCCAATTTAGCCTTACCTAACCCACTAAAATTAAACCCAAAACCCAAAATCTTAACTACCCAAAGCCAAATTTACATCAAAACCCCAATGGCCCAAACCCTAAGCCCAAATCAAAATAAAAAAACCTAGTCCACAACTTAAACTTTTCTCAACTAGCCACTCCTTTTCCACCACCAACTCCACTAGCCACACCTTTTCCACCACCAACTCCACTAGCCACTCTTTTTCCACCACCAACTCCACTAGCCACACCTTTTCCACCACCAACTCCACTAGCCACTCTTTTTCCACCACCAACTCCACTAGCCACACCTTCTCCACCACCACTTGTACCTACAAATGAAGACATAAACAATAAAAAATATTTTGTAAATGGCTATATAAGCCTTCTCATATTTTGTATATGGTGGGGGAGATTTTTTTTGGAGAGTTTTTGGGAGAGAAAGTTATTGTAAAGGATTTTTGGAGAGGTTTCTTTTTAAAGTAATCAAGGAGAAGAGTTATTGTGAAGGCTAGTTTTTGGAGAAGCTAGTTTTTTTGGAGATTAATCAAAATCAAAGCAAAAGAGGTTTCTTTGTCTATTCTCATTTTAAGTTCTTTGTTTACTTATTGTTTTCCTTTCAATCTTATTTTGTTTCTTTTATACGAAAGTAAAAAATAAAAGGAGGAAGCTTACCCATTTTTACCGAAAATTTTTTTTTGAGGTCCGGCTGTCGTGTACGGTGGCGCCGGCGGCAGTCCGGCGACCGGACGATGGCCGGCCTTGTGGCCGAAAATCACCCACCCTCTCCCTCTTTTTTTTGTTATTATTATATTTCTTAATATTATATTATATATATTCTTTTAATATATTAGGTATATTTTAAATTTTATATTACGTATATATATATTTTATACTATTTTATGTATATATCTTTAATATTATATTATTTATATATTTTTTTTTACATGTTATCTTATGTATATATCTTAACTATATTATGTATGTATTTTTAACACTATATTATGTACATATTTTTAATATTATCACGTATTTTTTTATATATGTACATATTGATGTAGTATTATTAATAGTATTGATTTTTAAACATCATTATTATTTCTAATATATATATATTATGTACATTTTTTTATTTCTATTTTATTTTTTATTTGTCAATATTAATTATTATTATTCTAATATTTTGATATTTTGATATTTGATATTTTATATATTTTATTATTCACATCATTATTCGCATTTTTTGACAATAATATTCTTGGATTTTTTTTACGATCATTTTAAAAACTTTTTACATTTTAATTTTAAGAATAAGGCAATGTACCAATTTTAACATTAAGTCATTGATTTCATCGCTATGTTGGGTGAAATTAATCGGCTCGTGTTAAAAACGGGACGTCCTTCTAAAAAACAAAAAAACTTGCAACTTCTCATTTCCTTCAATCGGATCACACTTAAATGTCAAATTGAATTCGTATTTTTGAAAATCAAGACAACATGTGTTTAATAAGATACCAATTTTGGGCGTCTCGAGGGTGCTAATACCTTCCTCGCGCGTAATCGACTCCCGAACCCTAAATTTTCTCTGGATTTCAACGTAGACCTAAACTTAGCCTTTTACTTGTTTTAATAAGAGATCTAATAGGTGTCCGATCACACCTAGGAAAAAGGATCGGTGGCGACTCCCTGTTTATTTCAAAAATCAAATGTCAAATTTCAAACTTTTTTCAATAAATCGCCACAATTAGCGACCAAGCTAAGCTAAAATTTTTACGTCGCTACAATCTGCACATACAAATGATTCATCCACCAATATTCTTATCATTAGCAGTTCGTCTGCAATGATCAGTGGTTTATTTCTAATGTCCCAAATTCTGAATTTTTTGTTTTTGCGATTGTGTGATAAAACTATGTATCTGCTTCAGTGGTTAAGTGTTCTGCGAGTGCCTGAGAAGTCTTGGGTTCGAGCCTGAATTTGGCGAATTTTTGGTATTTTTATGAATAAAGCCCAATCTTTGGTTGGTAGGATTTTAAATAAAAGATGGTAAATAGTTAATAGAATGGGCCTGCTGGTCTGTTGGTTAAGTAGTGTGTTGGCTTGTTGATGGTCCTGTGTTCGAATCCCTGCGTGAGTAAGGGAGAATATTTTTGCTTGTTTGACTGAAAGAGTTCCAATTGTACTGAAAGACTGAGAGTGGTGGTTAGGATGTGATTTAGTGGGGAGTTATCAAAGTATTTGAGGAAAAAACGAATTTGTGTTTCCTTCTCTGCAGAATTTCTTTCCTAAACTATTTTTACCTTTTTTTCATCTTTTCCTGCCCTTTCCCTTGTTGTTTCCCTACTATTTTTCCTCATTTTATCTTCGATTCCTTATTTTTGGCCGTCGTATTTTCGTTTTGTTAACACTGTTTTCGTTACATGATTTGGTAAGTAAAGTTGTGCTTTTCGGCATCTTATGATATTCTAAGGATTGATTGGGGTTATTATTGTTTTGGGTAGCAATGGATCATGTAGAACGTGTTTCTCCTCTATCGAATTTGTAGCTTAAATCATTCGGAGTGTTGAGGTAAATGTGGTTGTGCGAATAGAGTTATGGTCGATTTTATGTTTTTGCTTTAACCAGATTTTAGGTCTAACTTTGAGTGTTGTTACGTTGATATCTAGGTTCTGGAATGCTCAGCATACTTTTCACATTAAAACAAAACCAGGTGTGTACCCGAAAACACAGAAAATGAGGTTTCAACGAAAGTCAAAAACCATTTTGTCGACGCTACACGGCCGTGTGGTAGGCTGTATGCCATAACACCGGCGCGTGATCGACGAGGCTAGGCTGTGTGCACCAGACACGGCCGTGTAATGGCTAGGTAGGCCGTGTGTGACACACGGGCTCGATTGATTTGAGCCGTGTGGGCCACACGGGCGTGTAGGCCACACAGGTGTGTGGGATTTTGGGTCAGGCCGTGTGATCCACATGGCCAAGGCCAATTTAGGCCATGTAGGCCACACAGGCGTGTGGGACCACACGGGTACGCCAAATGGGCGTGTGAGCCCATTTTGCAGATATGTTTTCTAAGGTTGCACGGGTCGCCCAAGTCGACTGTGAACCTACTGTAGGGTCAGTAAGCATTACCCAGACCCCTAATTGACTGAAATGACTGTATGACTGATATGAAAAAAGTATGATGATGTCCCACCAATTGATACTGTATGCCCTGATTACATTCATGATATTATGTTATAGCATGTCATATTTATATATTGCATTGCATTGGTTTGGGGGTTGATATTGTTGGGAAGAAGTGTGCTAAAAGGCTTCGAGCCTAATTTGCTGCCAGCACAGCTGTAAACTACTGTCTAATGTCGCATTCAGTTCTACTTGGAGTGTAGGGATGGGTGGGTCGATTATATCCCCACATGGAGTGTAGGGTTGGACGGAGATGGTGTGTAGAGGCTTGATGGGTAGGATTTCTATGACTGCATATTCGTTACTGTTACTAATATGTGATGGGCTGAAGCCCTACTGCATGACTGTTTTTATACTGAATGGGCTAAGGCCCTAACTGGTCTGATACTGATACCGAAAAAGGCTTAAGCCCAGACTGTGAATATCTGGTTGTTGTCTACTCATTTGTATGGGGATTACACATAGAGTTTACGTAAACTCACCCCTTTTACTTAATCTGTATAGGTAATCCCCGGATATAGGCTGGTCGGTGCAGCAGAGGACTCAATGGTGGCCACACGACTTCTTTTACACTGTTTATTACCTATTCATGATTTTCTTTTTATTTGGGAGTATTTTGCTGTAATTATAGCCTTTACGGATTTTGGTTTAAATTTGGATTTATACGATTTTATGATTTATATATGCTAGTGTTATGTAAAATTCGGGTTTTCAAATGAAAATGATGTTTTATCAAAAATACCACGATTACGCAAACTGTTTAAAGCTTCCGCAATGGAAAACATTTTGGAAATTGAATATCAATTTGCAAATGATTAATGTTTTGAAAACGAACGACATGATTTGAAAATAACATAAGATAATGAAAAAGGAGGTTTAGCAACGGCATATTTCTCGAAAAGCACTACCATGTGACATAGTCAGATTCGACCATAATGTTTAGGCCAGGTTTGGGGTGTTACATTATCCATAACGGGGTGTGAAGGTAAAGGAATTCTAGGGAACTCCGACTGTGGTGTGTAGCGGTGGGGTAGGACCTTTTCTGATAAATTGAATTTGCATTGCATTCATAGGGATTTGCATAGATGTGAATATTGAGATATTATGGAGATGAGTTCATTCGATATATCGAAATTCCGAATTACTTCAACTGTGGTCACTCTATGAGTTGATATTTTGTACGATTTGTCTATTGTTTGCTTTGGTTTTCTTGGGATTGAACTCACACCGAGCTTCATAAGCTCACTCCTTTTATTTCTATCTTTATAGATAACTAAGCAGGTTAGGACGTGGACTCGTTATACAGAGGACTCAGCTCGGATTGATCTTTTTGTTGAAAAGTATTTTATATTTACTATTTGAAATTTCAATTATTTTGGGAACTATATTATTTTATTTGAATTGTGGCATGGAAATTCGATTTTGGGTTTGTTTAGCATGCATGGTAGTTATTTTGAATTTAGGATATTGAAATATGAATTTAAAATTAATTATACATAAAATTATCATGATTCTACTTAATTAAAACAAAGTTGAATTTCACATTTCCGCTGCTAGATTATAAGTAAATTTTGAATAATAAATAACTTGGAAATTAACTAAGTTTTCGAAAGTTGTCACCTTTACAAAAAAATTAAACTAAATCGGTTTTTGTTAACTCCTGAGTTTTCTGTAAATGTACTAAGTTTTCTTTTAAGATAAACAAATATTTTAATATGACTATTTTAAAAATTACGATAGTTTACTGGACCATTTCGGTGGCTAATGTAATTTTCTGAATTCGAGCCTAACGTCTAGGTCGGGTTGAGGATGTTACATTAAAAATAGTGATGACATTGTGATTATTTATTATAACGATAAGTTTGAATATTGTAGTAGTGGACTTAAAATTAGCACTAATAAATATATGTTTGGATGCAAACATGGTGATGAGATAAATTATGATGAAAAATTAAAAGGACTACTAGAGAGTAGAAACATGAAATTAAATTCATATAAAAAATAGTAAACTATTTTAGATAATTATATAAATTAAATTTTGATTAATCATAATTATAAATATATTTAATTAATATAAATTTAAAAATATTACGTGTTATCCGATAAACACTACAAGGAAAAGGTGGATACTCATACAAGAAAAAAGGAGATGGATATTCAATATATTGAAGAACAACAAATGAGTTCATCAATGAACAAAATTCTTAACTATGGATGAATTGCGCCATTTACTTATTATCTTTTAACCAGATATAATTGTTAAAATTTTTAGTTTTTTTTATTTAACTTAATAATATAATAGTTATAAAAGTGTTTTTCAAGAAAAATAACATTATTGCTATTTAAATTAAATAGAATTTGATTATTTCAATAATTTAGTTACAAATGAAATATAAGATAAAGAAAAAAATATATTTATATTTATTTAAATATTTCAACGGTTTCTTCACTCATTCGAAATTTGAAATGTAATTTTTATACTTTAATTTTGAGACGTTAAGTTTGTATATTCTTTTTATTTAAAAATTTTGGTTCCTCCGTCAGTTTTTACATTAGAATTGTTGATTTGGTTGTTATAAAAAAAGATAAAACAATTTTTTAGCCCTCATTATTTATAATTTTGTGTTAATTTGGTCCTTATGAACACCTCCTGACTAAATAAGTCATTATTAAATAAAAAGAGCAGATGAATTAAATTCTTAGAATAGATTTTTTTAAAAAAACCGTAATTAGACAAAAAATATATATATTAAAACAAAATTTAAATATCTGTACTAAACATAAAACCCTTAATTAAATTGGTATTATAAATTAATCGATATCAACTCAATTTAAAAAGAACTAAAAAGCCATTCTTTTTACAAAATAAATTATATGATTGTTTTTATATTTTTATATAAAATGAATAAAAATTTAGAGCATGAATTTTAGTCCCTCAACTTTAAAATGAACTTAGACAATTGGTTGTCTAGGCTCATTTGAACCCGAACAGCCATTTGCCTAAGTTTATTTGGGATGTTGTTTTTAATTGTAACACCCCCTACCCGTATTCCGGGCCTAGAATAGGGTACGAGGCATTACCGAACTTAATATGATCAATCATGTAAAAATCGGCCATAAAATTTCTTCTAAATTAAAAACTTTCATACATATGTTTAACGTCCCTTATATGGGCATACAGGGCCCAAAACATACATTCAGGATGGTTCAGGACCAAACCATAAACATATGAAACTTTTGCAACACTTAGAAAATTTTCACACTTTGGAGAGTCACACGCCCGTGTTTTCAACCCGTGTAACTTTCTGTTTATAACTTCATCACCCTTGTCAGTCGTACACTTCATATAAATAGCAAGAAACGTGTATGGGCTCAATTCTCATTAAATTTCTCATATATATACACAATTTCACGTTATGTAATCATACAACATATATCAGCCATATCTCTGTAATCTAAATATATTTTCATAACAACTTATCTTGATTTCATACTATTTCTAAGCTTAAATAACCAAAGTATTTGAAATATCATCTTTATGCAAATAGTACACATGAGGTATATAATTCCATAATTATGAATAAACACATTTATCAAACATTTTCCATATTCATATATCAGTGTCTCATGTCTCCATATATCAATAACCATCATTTTCATGAATTCCGAGTTCAGTTTCATAATTATTTGTCTCGTGTTCAATTTATTCCATGTCGGAACTTTATTCATTAAAACATTTGAATTATCAACACATATGGACAGTACATTCAAGAAGAACAATTATATAATTACAAATGAATTCATTTATCAACTAAGTTCTATACTCATATCTTATCAACTCGTACTTCCTTGTATCACATAATTCCATGTAACACTTACCAAACTTTGTCAAATTAGTGAACGTTTTACGAAATTGAGTACTTCGTTTTCTCGATGCCATAGTTCAACTACGGTCTTACACATCTTCACATAATGATGCCATAGCGCAGCTATGGTCTTACACGTAATCACATATCACATATCGATGCCATAGCGCAGCTATGGTCTTACACGAATCACATATCTCACTGATGCCATATCCCAGATATGGTATTATACAGTAGCATATATCACACCGATGCCATATCCCAAATATGGTCTTATACGGAAATCACTTGTCACTTGTAGCCGAAGCTACCACTATTCACTGATCAGGTAGCCGGAGTTACCATTTTTCACTGATCAGGTAGCCGGAGCTACCACTTTTCACTTGTCATTTGTCCTTGATTAGATAAGTGTAGCTGAAGCTATCACTTATCACTTTCACTTGTCTTTGATCAGATAAGTGTAGCCGAAGCTATCACTTATCACTTGTTGCAATGGTCCAACCATGGTCTTTTCCTTCAATTCATCTTGTCACTGAACTGAAATGCTCAATTTGATCATTTATTCAATTTTCATGCTTTTACATTATTCACGATTTTATCATCAATACATATGAAAGAACACATCATGAAATTCATAAAATTAACAAATAATCACTAAAATTTAGCCATATAAAATTTTTGTATTATAACGATAATCATAATTTCATAATAAATATTCCAAATAAAACATTATATCATTTCTAATCCAACACTTATCTATTATTATCGGGCATGTGATCAATTTATAAACGAGTCATTCATATATTTTTCCTCCTCCTCCTCTCGATCCACATCCTTGGTATAAATACACACTTGTAAGTAACCTTATCCATAATTTTCACTAATTACTTATGTGAATATTCAAGCTATCCACCCATGTCATAGTCACTAAATTATTTATATCTGAAGCTACGGAACTCCAAATTAAGATCCGCTAATTTTTCCTGAAACTAGACTCATATATCTTCTTACCAAAAAAATTTCATAATTTTTTATTGGGCCAATTAATACAGTTTATTCATTGAAATCTCCCCTGTTCTGCTGTCTGACAGTTCCGACCCTTCTTCATTAAAAATTAATTATCTCCTCGTACAGGATTCGAATGATGTTCCCGTTTGTTTCTCTTGAAAATAGACTCAATCAGGATTCTAAAAATATAAATTTAAGCCCCTAATTATTTTTATCCAATTTTTGATTATTTTACAAAGTCAGAACAGGGGAACCCGAAATCATTCTGACATTGTCTCACAAAATTTATCATATCTCATGATTTACAATTCTATTGCTTACATCATTTCTTCTATAAGAAACTAGACTCAATAAGATTTAATTTCATATTTTTTTCATCCTATAATTCCATTTCTACAAATTTTGGTGATTTTTCAAAGTTAGACTACTACTGATGTCCAAAACAGTTTTAGTGCAAAATGTTTATTTCCATTTTGCCCCAAATTTCACAATTCATACAATTCAGTCCTTGCTCAATTAACCCCTCAATTAAGATAATTTTCTCAATTAATACTTTTACTAGACATTATAAGTTATTTCATAACTATTGAAATTCAGAATTTCCACATAAAACTCTAACTTCAAACTCTTTTACAATTAGGTCCCAAACATTCACTTTCTATTCAATTCTTTCAATAAAATCAGCATATAGACAATTTAAAGCTCTAATTCCATGCCAAATCATCATATACTTACAGAAAATATTCATAGAAACTTTCAATTTCTTTCATAGAATCAAAAACTAATGAATTCAACAAGTGGACCTAGTTGTAAAAGTCACAAAAACACAAAAATTTTAAGAAATAATCAAGAATTGAACTTACTTGAAGTAAAAATATGAAAAAAAAGCTTAAGGAAACTCTTCCATGGCGTTTTTTCTGATGAGAATGCAAAAAAATAAAGAGAAATCTACATAATTCCACTTTAGTCCTAGCTTTATTAAGTAAATTTTACAATTTTCCAATTTTTCCCTTAATTCTTCTTATTTTCTTGCTGATTTCATGCCCTTGCCGTCCAGCCCAAAGAGACCTTTGGTCTATTTTCCTTTTAAACCCTCTTTATTTTATCATTTAAGCTATTTAATCATTTCCCACAATTTTTGCATTTGATACAATTTAGTTCTTTTTGTTCAATTAACTATCAGAACTTTAAAATTTCTTGACGAAACTTTAATACTAACTTATTAACACTCCATAAATATTTATAAAAATATTTATTGCTCCATTTAAAATTCCCGAGTTCTCGATACCTCGTTTTCAATTCTAATTATTTTAATATTTATTTTTAGTACACTATTCACTATTTCAAAATTTTTCCTAACTTTAGATTTAACTTATACTCACTAAATTAGTAATATTTCCTACTCATTTGTCGGATTTAGTGATCTCAAATCACTGTTTCGACACCACTGAAAATTAGGCTGTTACATTAATACTTTAAAAAAAGTGAGTATTTGGTACACTGGCAGTATGCTTTTTTTTTATTCTACAAGCAACTTTAAAAAATTGGTATGTGTCTGTTTTTTTAAATATTTATTTTTAATATTTTATTATACCATTATAGAATACTTGTAAATCTTCTAACTTTACTTGTGAATTTAAAAATCGCACTAGTAGTGTACCAAGTATTTTTTCCTTTTAAAAAAATATAATTTCTTATAAATTTTAGGGTAATTATTTGATATATCGCCAGCTAAGTTTTTTAGATTCCACAAGCGAATTGAGAGTGTGACAAGTGTTATATTTATGCAATTACTTTTTTATTGTTTATTACACCCTATAATACATTTGTCAAACCCTTAACCTATTTGTGGAGTCCAAAAAATTCCACTAGTAGTGTATCAAATCATTTTCTTAAATTTTAATAGTTTTTAAATAATTTTCTATAACATTTTATAATTATTTTAAAAAATCATGTCCAAGATGACCTAGACACCATAAAGTGGTTTTTAAATAATTATTAAAAAATATTTATTTGGCATAATAACTTATTTGACCCTTCAACTCTACTAAAAAAAGTCATTTTAGCTCTTCATTTAAAATTTTACCTTTTTAGCCCTTAAATTTTCTTTTTTTTTTCAAATTACCCCAAAATGGATGAAAAAATTAACGTTTTTAACTTTGCATACATGGCATACATATGGATTGCCACATGGATGGCACGCCAATATTTAATTACTTTTTTAAAAATTTTAAAAATTCAAAAAAAGTTATAAAAATATTTTTAAAAATTAAAAATTATTAAAATTATAAAAAATTTAATGAAATGCTAACATGTCATCGACGTGGCAATTCATGTGTATGCCAGATCAACAAATATAACATTAACTTTTCCATCCATTTTGGGGTGATTTGACAAAAAAAATGCAAGTTCAAGGGCTAAAAGAAGCAAAAAATCAAATGGATGGCTAAAATGAATTTTTTGTAAAGTTGAAGGGCCAAAACAATCATTATACATTTTTATTTTTAGTTTTGAATTTTAAATATTTATTGATGTGACAAAATAGCTATACGAGCATGAAGTACACGTGGCACATCATGTAATCCTATCTAGTTGCTCTTTTAGTCACATCCTCGCTTAAAAGTAGAAATGGATGAAATTTTTAATAGAATGATTAGTTTGCTCTTTAATCTAAAGTACATGGACTTATTTGCCCATTTTTAGTGGAGATGGCAAAATGTAATCTGACTTCTAGTACTAAGACCTAATCCTACCATCATTTAATTCCATGTCACTTACATTAGAAAACTTGAAAAAAAAAATCCAAATCATCACTTAACAACACATATGGATGAAAATTTTAATGGAATGATCAATTGACACCTTTTTCAATGTACAAGAGTTAATTTATCCAATTTTTTTAGTGGAGAAAGCAAAATGCAATTGTCTTCCAATATAGGAAGGTTTTTATACTGGATTAAATTTAATTATTAAAATATATAAATATAAATATAAATATAAATATAAAATAATATATTTTATTATTTTATTTTTAAACAGTAATATGCGCTTTTTGAGTGGATCAAGCTTGGGTTTGAATAATTTTAAAATCGGATTTCAACTAAGTATTATTGAATAAAAAGAGTTAATGAATTAAATTTTTAAAATTTAAAAAATAAATTTAAAAATGAAAAAAAATCATAAATGGACAAAAAGTACTAACTTTTTTTAACACCCATACTAAACTAAAACTCTTCACTGAATTGATAGTATAAATCCCATCAATTAAAAAATATCTAAAAATGTGGCTTCAAGCTTGCAATTTTTATACATAAATTGACAAAACATGCAGATATAAGGCGTTAAAGTGATGCTTACTGAAAAATCATATAATCTGAAGGGTTTGTTTGTTTGTTTGTTTTTTTACTTGAAATTAACAAAATTTATAATTATTAGATGTAAATAGTAGGTAAAGAGATCTTAAATATGTTGGCAAAGGGCTAAGACCTAAGCATTTAGGTTTGAGTTCTAATCTATAAAAATTATGGCTGGGGCAAGATCTAAGCTAGAACATTTTACCGGGGATTGAAGAGGTGAAATTAAGTTATATAATTTTATGATAGTTAAAATATAATTTTATTTTAATAATTTATATATATCTTTATAATTTTTTAAAGGATTAAATAAACTCATTTTGAGGAAATAAAATGTATTTTTATTATGTACTAACATAAAATTTTATAATTTTTAAAAGATTAAAAGTTGAATTTCTTATTTTAGAAAGATCGGGCTCAACCAACCCTTTGCCACTACCCTTGAGTCGAGGTCTTAACCAACTCCCTTACCGCCACCCCTAAGTTGAGGTGCCAACCCCTTCTCTTCCATATTTCTTTCAAAAAGTTTTTTTTTTGGCATTTTTATACTTTAAAAAAAATTTTTTTTACTCCTTCCAAAATTTATAATTTTATCAATTTATGTCTTATCTCAATATAACTTTTCAAGCTTTGTCCCTTTTTTTTTTCATATAAAATTTAATATGTTTATATGTTGATGTCATGACATGTTTTTAATACTTCAATTTTAATTGTAACGATGTAAAAATTTTGCTTTCGGTCGCTAATTGAGGCGATTTATTGAAAATTTGAAAATCGACTTTCGATTTTATAAGAAAGGGAGTCGCCATCGATCCTTTTTCCTAGGTGTGATCGGACACCTAATAAATCCTCTTTTTTTAAAAGAAAAATTATTTTTTTAAAAAAAGAAGGCCGAGTTTAGGTCTACGTCAAAAGCCAGAGAAAAATAGGGTTCGGGAGTCGGTTACGCACGAGGAAGGTATTAGCACCCTCGCGACGCCCAAAATTGGTATCTCGTTAAACATGCGTTGTCTTGAATTTCAAAATTGCGAGTTCAATGTAACATCTAATCGTGATCCGATTAAAACACGAGAAATTTCAAGTTTTTTGGTTTCTTGCGAGAAGGATGTTCCGTTTTTAACACGAGCCGATTGATATTCACCCAACGTACCGACGAAATCGATGACTTAATGTTAAATCGGTACGTTGCCTTATTTGTTGAAATTAATTAAAAAATATGAGTAAAACATTATTATAATAAGAATTCGTAAATAATGCAAACAATGATGCAACTAATAATAAAAAATATTAAAATCTAAGAACATTAAAATAACAATAACAATATTTACAAGAAAATAAAAATAATGTACTATTAATATAATAAGAAAAATAATGTATTTATAACAATAATAGAAAATAACAATATCTATGTAAAAATATATATATACATATATATGTGTATATACATGTTAATAATGGTGAAAAGAATGATGATTATACTAATAATAGTGGTAATGGTAATGATTAAGGAGTAATGAAGTAAGTATAAGTATGTACGAAAATAAAAATAATATAATATAAAGTGGAAAAAATAATGATAATAATATATTAATAAAAGAAAAAAATATATATATACATAAATATACCGAAAATATATTCATAATAATAGTATTGAGTATTAAAAGTATATATATAATATGGACAAAAATATATGCATAATATAGTATTGAAAGTATTTAATTGGGATAATATAAAAAATGTATGAATAACGTGATATTAGAAATATATACATAATATATATAAAAAAATATAATATTAAAAATATATATACATGATATATATATATATATAAAATATATACATAATATAGTTATTAAAAATATATACAATATATAGTATTAAAAATATAGTATTAAAAAATAATACTAATAATAGTAATGGTAAAATACTAATAAATAATAGATATAGTAATAATAAGAATATATAAACGACAAGATGTACAGGGAAAAATAAAATAATAAAAGAAAATTAGTAACGCTATATATACGTAAACATATATATATATTGACAACATATATACATAGTATTAGTATTTAAATATATATAATATAATATTTAAGAAAAACTGTACATAATATATACGTACTCGATATAGCATTTAAAGTATATATGTAATATAATATTAGACATATATATATATGATAATATAAAAATATATAACTAATAATATTTAAGAATGTATACATAATATAGTACAAAATATATATACGTAATATAGAATTTAAAATATACCTAATATATTAAAAGAATATATACATAGTATAATATTAAGAAAAATAATAATAACAAAAAAAACTATTAATAATACTATATAATATATATACATATAAGTATTAAGTAAAAATACTACTAATGCTAATAAATAATAAATATAATAAAAAATATATATAATACTATACATAATATTAAAACTAAAATAAAATAATGAGAAACAGTGGAAAAAGGACAAAATTGAATTAAAAATGAAGTTTAGGGGCGAATTTGAAATAAAATATAAAAAAGATGACCCATTTGAACGCGCGTGCGACTACAGAGGGCCAAATAAGCAATTTACCCGAGCCCTTAAAACGACGTCGCTTAAGGGAGGACCAAATCGCAAAGCGCGATAAATTTCAGGGCCAATTTAAAAGAAATAAAAACCTGATTGCAAAATATGGAAAAAGCGGAAGGACCGCACGCGCAATTAGACCATTATACAAAAACACGCGGATCCTGAGTGGGTAGGGTCGGGTTGACCCGATCCAGGGCAAAACGACGTCGATTTGGGAGGCTATAAAAGGGCTTTTTTTTAGAAAAAAAATCATTTCAGCTGAAGGAAAGAAAAAAAAAAGGGAGAGAGAGGGAAAAGAGATTTCCGGCCACAGGGCCGGTCACCTTCCGGTTGCCGAAAAAGGTAAATTTTTTTTTTGGTTATTTATTTCCCTTTTGTTTATCTATCTATAAATGTAAAAAAATGAGAAAATATAAGAAGATTCGAAATATACAAAAGGAAATGAAAATCACCTATTTTCTTCCGATTTGGCTTTTGTATTTATTTATTTTTGATGCCTTTGAATCACTGCTTTTGCTTTAAACTTCTAGTGTTTTATATTGAATGAAAATTTTGCCGAATCTCTATTATTTTCTTTGAAATCTGTCCCCTCGTTACAAAGTTTGAATCGGCTTTTATAGCCTTTACAAAATGGTCATGTTTCTGCTATTTGGTTGCGTGTTTTTCTTTCTCTGTCTTTTCTTGTTTTAATGTTTGCAGGTGTGGTGGGTGCTTGGGCGGTGGATTTGACCCGAGTTGGTGGCTGGAGCACAGGAGGTGTCAGGAGCAAGTCGCTACTCAAGGTTTGGGTTAGGGTTTCAGGATTGGGCTAGCTTAGGTGGGCCTCTGTTGGGTATTGGTTTAGGGTCTGTTTTGGGTTTAAATTGTTGGGTTTTAGTTTAATAATTGGGCCTCTCGGGTTTGATTGTAAACAGGCCAAAATTGCCCTATAACAGCTGCCTCTCTTTGCTCATTGTCGTGTAACGGGAATAGAGCAAAGACACAAAGAAAGGCCAATTTTGCCTGGTCTTGCTGAGTCTTGACTTCTTTGGTGCTCTTCTTGTTCAGGTAGTCTCTTTCCAGTCCACCGCATCTTGTAGCTTTGGTTCAATCCGCTGTAAATTCGGAGATATGCCTTGTAGCTTTAATCTGCTCGCATCTTCAGGGATATAAGATCCATTGTCTTTAATCTACTTCACTGTATCTTCAGAAAGATAAAATCTGCAACTTCAATGTGCTCCATTGCAACTTCGATCAGCTTCACTATAACTTCAGGGCTCTGCTACAACTTCAGGGAGATAAGACTTGTAACTTCAACCTACTTCACTGCAACTTCAAGGAGGCAAAATCTGTGTCTTCGATTAACTTCAATCTTTATCCTCGACATGTGACCCGAGGCTCAACTTACCTCTCGCAATATGAGCTGACTTTTGATAAAAACAAAATTTAAAAAACAGAAACTAAAAATACCTCAGCGTGTCCCGAGGCTCAACTCACCTCTCGCAATATGAGCTTGATTTAAAAAAAAAATAGAAAATACCTCAGCGTGTCCCGAGGCTCAACTCACCTCTCGCAATATGAGTTGATTTTTGAAACATAAATTAAAAAACAAAAATTGAAAATACATCAGCGTGTCCTGAGGCTCAACTCACCTCTCGCAATATGAGTTGATTTTGACGAACAGAAATTGAAAAACAGAAACTGAAAATACCTCAGCATGTGAGCCGAGGCTCAACTCACCTCTCGCAATATGTGCTTGATTTTTTTGAATAACAGAAATTGAAAATACCTCAACGTGTCCCGAGGCTCAACTCACCTCTCGCAATATGAGTTGATTTTTGAAACATAAATTGAAAAACTGAAATTGAAAATACCTCAGCATGTCTTGAGGCTCAACTCACTTCTCACAATATGAGTTCATTTTTGAAACAGAAATAAAAACATCAGAATACCAAAACATGTCATCTGGTGGAACTCATGTGTCTTTTCCTTTGATTCAGTACAACTATCATCACATCCTCTTGCTCTACTGGAGTACCTGTATATGTCATGCACGATGTTATCATGATATGCCCATGTTTGTCTTAAATGCCTTTATGCCTACATGATTATGCTATGCTCCTTAGGCATGTTTGTCGTATGTCCTTTTTTGTCACGATTTTTGTAATGATCTGCGTTCATTACTTCAGCTCTTGACTTTCTCTTTAGGCCCTGTACCCGTCCTCAAGCTTCACGAGTAATCAACGTTTCTCAGATATCACTCTTTTGCCCCTGGTTGAACTTTGTCCTTACTTTGAGACTCTTGTACTTATCAAATTCTTATCCGAATAATGCTTAACATTTCTTTTGTTCAGAGTATGTCATTTTACTATTTATTATTTAAATAAACCACACAATGAGATGCATGAAAATGGTCAGGTAGGTACGAAAAACTTATTTATTTCAAAGGAAGAAAAGTGTAATAAAAAGAATGGGGATCGCATTCAGCGGACACAAATGCTTAGATTTTCAACGCATGAACTCTTCCACGTTTCTTAATTAAGAATATTTTCAAGCATGGCTTCTTGCGTAGAAGATCTCGAGTTTTCAGAAATACTTCAAATACTGTAGTCTCGCTGTTTGACCCACCGTTCAAAACGCCTTACTTTTCAAGCCCAGTGTTTGCTTCATTAGAACTCCCTTTCAAGTTTTCATCCTAATCCTTTTTGTTCATCAAGACGCCCTTTTTCGAGTTTTCACCTTGATCTTTCTTTTTTTTAGGCATAATATTTCTTTACAGCATCTGAGTTCACTGGGTTAGGTAACTCTTTCCCATCCATCTCAGTGAGGATCAAAGCTCCACCTGAGAAAGCCTTCTTTACGACATATGGTTCTTCCCAATTTGCTGCCCATTTTCCTCAGAAGTCTTTTTGTATTGGGAGAATCTTTCTCAGCACGAGTTCTCCTTCATAGAATTCTCTTGGCTGTACTTTCTTGTTGTGGGCCGCGATCATTCTCTTCTGGTACATCTGTCCGTGACAAATTGCCTTTAAACATTTTTCTTCGATGAGGTTTAACTGGTCGTATCGAGCTCAAACCCATTCTGCTTCCTCTAATTTCGACTCCATTAAGACTCGTAGAAAAGGGATCTCAACTTTGATAGGTAACACAGCTTCCATTCCATAGACCAAAGAGAAAGGAGTTGCTCCCGTAGATGTCCGCACAGATGTGCGATATACATACAAAGCAAATGGTAGCTTCTCATGCCAATCTTTATATGACCGATTCCCAATAATCTTCTTAATATTCTTGTTGGCCGCTTCAACTGTTCTATTCATTTTCGGGCGATAGGGTGATAAGTTATGATGCTTTATTTGAAATTGTTCACACACTTCCTTCATCATCTTGTTGTTCAAATTCAAAGCGTTATCTGAAATGATTCTTTCGGGCAAACCATAGCGACAAATGATTTTCTTTTTTAAGAACCTGCAAACTGTAGTCTTCGTCACGTTAGCAAATGAAGCGGCTTCTATCCATTTCGTGAAGTAATATATCACTACAAAAATGAATCGGTGTCCATTAGAAGCTTTTGGGGAAATTGGCCCTATAACATCCATGCCCCATATAGAAAAAGGCCACGGTGAAGTCATGACATGAATGGGCGAAGGGGCTACATGAATTTTATCACCATAAATTTGACATTTGTGGCATTTTCGTGCAAAACTAATGCAATCACTTTCCATTGTCAGCCAGTAATAACCGAGTCTCATAATCTTCCTAGCCATAGTGAAACCATTGGCATGTGTCCCGTAAATTCCCTCATGGACATCTTCAAGTATTTTTCTGGCTTCGACAGCATCCACGCATCTCAAGAGCACTTGATCTTTTCCTCTTTTGTACAGAATGTCCCCATCAAGAACAAATCCTACTGCTATTCTTCTGATTGTTCTTTTATCGTTCTCATTTGCTTATTCGGGATACTTTTGATTCTTGACATATTCTAAGATATCATGGAACCATGGCCTTCCATCTGGCTCTTTTTCAATGCTGAAACAATGTGCAGGGACATCATATATGCTCATTTGAAGAGGCATTATTTCTGTTTCTCTGTTCGCTTTGAACATTAAAACCAAAATGGCCAGGGCATTAGCCAATTGGTTTTCTTCTCGTGGGAAGTAATTAAAAGTTATTTATTTGAATTCTTTAATCAGTCTTGCCACTAGATTACTGTATTTAACTAATTTCAAATCTCTCACTTCCCACTCTCCACGGATTTGGTATATTACCAACGCTGAGTCCCCATATACATCTAAGATTTCGACATTTCATTCAATAGCTGTACGAAGTCCCATGATACAGGCCTCATATTCCGCTATGTTATTGGTACAGAAGAAATTCAGTCTGGCAGTGAACGGACAATGGTTCCCTTCCGGTGATACTAAGACTGCTCCAATCCCTTGCCCCAATGCAGTCGATGCACCATCAAAGCTCATCTTCCATGACTTCTCTTTTGATGACTCGCACTCTTTTTCTGTAATGCACATCAAGTCTTCATCTGGAAAATCAAATCTCAATGGATCGTATTCATCCGTTGTTCGAGTTGCTAAGAAGTCAGCTATTGCACTTTCTTTTATCGACTTTTGGCTTACATAGACGATGTCGTATTCTGATAATAGGATCTGCCATTGCGCCATTCTTCCAGAGAGTGCGGGTGATTCCATCATGTACTTTATTGGGTCCAGCTTTTAAATTAACCATGTCGTATGATACAACATATATTGCTTGAGCCTCCGAACTACCCAAACCAAAGAGCAATAGAATTTTTCAATTGACGAGTACTTTGTCTCATACTCTGTGAACTTTTTGCTGAGATAGTAAATCGCCTTTTCTCTTTTCCCTGACTCATCATGTTGCCCCAGTACGCAACCCATTGAATTTTCGAACACAGTCAGATACAATATTAACGGTCTTCCTAGAGTTGGTTGTACTAACACCGGGGGACTAGACAAATACTGTTTTATCTTGTCAAAAGCCACTTGGCACTCTTCGTTCCATTCTCCCGGATTATGTTTTCGAAGGAGTCAAAAAATTGGGTCACACTGGTTGGTAAGTTGAGCGATGAACCGAACGATGTAATTCAACCTCCCTAAAAATCCTTTGACTTCTTTTTGCGTGCGCGGAGGTGGTAGTTCTTGTATAGCTTTTATCTTATATGGATTAACTTCGATGCCTCTCTCACTGACAATGAAGCCTAGCAATTTTCCCGAGGTAGCTTCAAACGTACACTTGGCTGGATTAAGCTTCAGTTGGAACTTTCTCAGTCTTTCTAACAACTTCCTGAGGTTTCCAACATGCTCTCTTTCCCCCTTGGATTTGGCGATCATATCATTGACATAGACTTCTATTTCTTTGTGCATCATGTCATGAAACAACATCACCATGGCCCTCTGATATGTTGCCCCAGCGTTCTTTAATCCGAACGGCATCACCTTATAACAGAATGTTCCCCACATCGTTATGAAAGTAGTTTTCTCCATATCCTCAGGAGCCATCTTTATCTGATTATAACCCGAGAATCCATTCATGAACGAAAACAATGAATGTTTGGCTGTATTATCCACCAATGTATCGATGTGTGGCAAGGGAAAATTATCTTTAGGACTTGCTCGATTCAGATCGCGATAATCCACACACATTCGTACCTTGCCGTCTTTCTTTGGTACTAGGCTATGTTAGCTACCCATTGTGGGTATTTGGAGACTTGTGGGAAGCCAGCATCGAATTGTTTCTTGACTTCTTCTTTTATCTTTAACAGCATTTCAGGTCTCATTCGTCTTAGCTTCTATTGAATGGTTTTGCATTCTGGTTTCAGTGGGAGTCTATGGACCACTACATCCCTATCCAATCCTTGCATGTCCTGATACGACCATGCAAATAAATATTTATACTCATGAAGCAAAACGATCAAATCATGTTTGGTGTTATCTATAATGGAGGTCTCAATCTTCACTTCTTGCCTCTTTTCTCCATTTCCCAAGTTTACTATCTCAACAAATTCTTGATGAGGTAGAATATGTTTATCTTCTTGTTCTACCATTCTTAGTAAGTCAGGAGATAAGATATAGTCTTCAGCATTTTCCTCAGTTTCAAACTCTCCTAAACAAATAGCCTTCTCGAAATCGATTTCAAGATTTGTAACAGGTTTGTTCATATCGTTGATATCCGAGCACCTGAAAGTTGAATGAAAAGAAAAATGTAGAGGAGCATCAAAGTATTGAGACCAACAAGCATGGCATGATGTAAGATATATGCAATGATAGGCTGTGAGAATAGAGAAAAAATTATGAATTTAATGAGAATGAAAGGACCATGACAAAATGCATCTCCATTAATGTTCATTTAAATGATAAAGAGCAAACATAAGCTCTTACAAAAGAATCCTACTATTACTTAGGGACACACAAAAAAAAGAGTGTTAACATTGAGCATTACTCTGGAAGAGACTTAGAAACTACAAGAAGGTCCATAGCATTCCAATTGTTCAAAACGAATCTAGGAGGACAAGGGCGTATCATTGAAACATCTTTATTTGTATCATCTCTTTTGTCAATGACATTTATACTGACATTCTGAAGACCCCTTTCAATTAATAACAGCGTGCTTCATGGATTATCTTGCCCGGGGTATATCATTCCTGTAGATGTAAATGTTTTTGACAAAGGAGGGTACGTTATGGGCTCCCATTCTAATTCTCGGCCTAAGGCTCTTGCAATTCGCCTTTCTCGATCTTTCTGCAACTATTTTTTTCTTTGTCGCATATCCGGTTCGAACCCTAAACCATATCGAGCCTTATGGGGCACTGGTTTTAGAGCTCTCACTATCCCTTGCTGATATCTTCCCAAACCTTTCCCCGCTCGGGCTCCCTTCCCCACAGTCAGCTTAATTCCTATCTTGATATTCCTTGACAGCTTAGGAATGAGAATTTTATTTCCTTCAGCAACGAACGTAGCATTGATGAATTCGAAGGAACGGAAGAACATTCTACTGCATCCTTGCTTACTTCGAGGTATGGTGTATCAGCAGAGATAGATGCGACAATGTCTTCCTTACCCACGACAGTGACCAAAAGACCATCCATGATAAACTTCACTTTTTGATGGAGAGATGAAGGAACTGCCTCAGCATAGTGGATCCAAGGCCTTCCTAAAAGGCAATTATATGAAGGCGTGATGTCCATGACCTGAAACTCGATGTGATATATGTAAGGGCCCACTTCTAGAGGAATTTTGATCTTTCCCATGACTTCTCGTCTCGTCCCATCGAATGCCTTTACTGTAGAGTGACAAGGCCTCAGATAAGACAAATCAATCGGAATTCTAGAAAGCGTGGCCAAAGGCATGACATTGAGTGCTGACCCGTTATCAATGAGCACATTCGGTATTATATAACCCTTGCAACGGGTTGTGATATGTAATGGTTTTACAGAGCCCCTACCATTTGGCGGTATTTCATCATCACTGAAAGAAATAAAATTATCTGCGTTCAGGTTATTCACCCACCTATCAAGCTTTTCGACAGATATATTGCTTGCCATGTAAGCTTAATTTAATACTTTCAGCAAAGCATTCCGATGTGGTTCTGAATTCAACAGTAGGGATAATACCGAGATTCGTACCGTTTGTTTGCTTAACTGTTCCACGACGTTATATTCACTATGCTTGATGAACTTCAAGAATTCATGTGCTTCATCTTCATTCACAGGCCTTTTAACTTCTTATTCGGACGAATTCTCAAGTTCAACCTTAGCCTCATGCATCGGTGCCTTTCCTTTCCGCTTCAAGTCATTAGTCTTCTTCATTGGTTCGACCGCTTTAGAATAACACCTCCCGCTGCGGGTGAAGTGTCCTACTTCGCCAACATTTCTGGTCGTGATTTTGGATTTTTCACCTTCAGGTATGATAATGTTGACATCATATTTCCATGGTGTTGCCTTGTTGTCTTTGTAAGGGAAGGGAGATGGTACTTCAATTATCATCTTTGGTTTCACTTGCTCCTTTTTTACATCGTAATAAATCACCAATGGTCGATCAGCACTATAAAGGAAACCTGATGATTGATTATCAGAAGTGCATACTTCTCATTCATCGGCCTCTTTCATTTTGTTAAAGATTTCGACTTCCTTATTGTTCATCATGTCTTGAAGTAGTTTTCTGAATCCTTCACAAGACTGGATGTCATGCTCATCGATCTCATGAAAATCACAAAAACACTGACTTTTTGTATTTCCTTCTTTGAAAATTCTGTTGGGGCGACAGAACAGCCCCTTTTCAACCATTACCTCCCAAATCTTTCGCAACGGTGTCTTTATTTCAGAAACACACTTCTGGAACGCCACTTGTCTTCTTTTGTCACCGCGCTCACGTTCCCTTCAGTGTGGTTAGGGAGCGAGTTTCTAGCTATATTGCCAGCACCATCAAATCATAGAATGCCTGCATCAATAAGACCTTGAACCCTTCTTTTAAAGGCCAAACAATTTTCTGTAGAATGCCCTTAGTTTCCAGCGTGGTACATGCAACTAGCATTAGGATCGTACCATTTTGGGTATAGAGGCTTTAGAGGTGCCATATAATGTGGGGATATTAATTACTTTTCCAAAAGTTTTGGGTACAGCTCTCCGTATGACACGGGGATAGGGGTGAATTGAAGTTTTTCAGAATTGGATTTTGCCGGTCTTTTTTCATTTTTGGGTTGGCTTTGAGCAGGCATGGTATTTGGCGGGAACATGGCAAATGGTCTTGGGTTATCTGTGGCATAGACGGGGTAAGGAGGAGGTGCTTGATAGTAAGGGTTTTGGGGAGGATAATAAAAGTTTGGAGGTGGGCGGTATCGAGGTCGTGTCTGGACTGGATAAGGATTAGAAGTGTGGTGGCTCTTAGTTCCCACCATATGGGCTTCTGCCTCTTTTTTCTTTACAGGTGCTGCCCTTTTCAAGCTCTCGGAACCTTCCATCCTTCCACTTTTGATGGCATTTTCTATAAGTTCCCCGGATATTACAATATCTGCGAAGTCTTTCGTGGCACTTCCTACCAACTTATCATAAAATGGTGCTTTCAAAGTGTTGATGAAGAGGACCGTTATTTCAGTTTTAGTTAATGGGGGTTCTACTTGAGCCGAGATATCCCTTCACCTTTGTGCGTACTGCCTAAAAGTCTCTATCTGCTTCTTTTCCATCATCTGCAGAGTTAGTTGATCAGGCACAATGTCAGATACATGCTTGTATTGTTCGCAAAATGCTGATGCCAATTCTTTCCATGATCGGATCCTTTCTCTACTAAGTTGATTATACCATCGAAGGGTCGATCCGACTAAACTGTCCTGGAAACAGTGTATTAACAATTTATCTTCATTCACGTAACCAGTCAACTTCCGGAAAAACATGAAAAGTTGCGCTTTTGGACATCTCGTGCCATCGTATTTTTTGAAATCTGGTACTTTGAATTTCAGAGGCAGAACCAGATCGAGCACCAAACTGAGCTCCTTGGCACTCAATGCAGATAAGGCTTCAGTACCTTCTATCGCTTTGAGCCTTTCTTCCAAGCTCCTATACTTTTCCTGGGCATCATGATCATCCATTTTCAACCTGACTATTTCTACCGGATCATCCAAATCTGGAACATTGGGATCAGCAGGATTAGCTCCTGGGTTTGATACGAATATACCTTACCCTAGATGAGCAGGGGGTACGAGTTGTTGCTCCGAGCTTGCGAGTTCTCCTTGAGGACATTCTCTTTGCATTACATGTGCATGAGGTAAAGTGAATCTTGAGAGATAGAGCGGATCCTGATCATGATTAACTCTCGACTGAGGCTTCATAATGTCAGGGCTCTCCATAGGTCCCTTTCCTTTGACCAGAGCTGTCATCATCTCCATCATTTTGGCCATCTGATCTCTTTGCTCGAGCGATTCCTCTCGAGATCTTAACATCAGATCTCTTGCTTCCTGTTGTGACTTGGTCAACTGCTCTTGCAATTCTCTTTGGGTCCTTTCCATCCTTTCAATTCTCTCATTGAACTCGGCTTCCATAATTCTAGCTTTTCGGCGCGTCCTATAAGAATGGCGTGATACCAGACTTGGAGTGTCGCAATTGTGAATTATACGGTTTTAGCCTCAGTGAATGATTATGGTGATATGTACATGTAATGAATAGATGAATGGATGAATGACAAATGAATGTTAGTCATGAATGAATGTGCAAGAATTTGGTGTTGATTCCAAGATGGCCTCTACTTAGGCATTTCATTAATCAAAAGAGTCTATTACAAAACGTTTCACTATCTTTGATTCAACAGTTACATAAATTTTCTAGCCATATCGCCTTGTTTCTTCACTCGTTCTAAGAATTCTGATATGCTTGATCTTTGACTCGGAGGGAATTGGCAACTAAGAGTTTTGGCTTCATCTGATAATTGCACAACTTGCATAGCCGCCTTGCGAATTTCGTTGACTAAAAAGCCGAGTTACATTTCCTTTTCTTGGAGAGCTCTTTCTTAGGTGTGAGTGTCTCTGTCGTACTGATCATTCTTTTATTCTAGAGCTTTTAGAAGAGTATCTAACTGTTGCTAACGAGATTGCAGCATATTTTCTAGATCTCATATTTTCCTTCTTAGCTCTTGACGTTCGGACTGACTAGTCACACATTCTGCAGTCACAGTTTCATACTCAGTATTCTTTTTTCTTAACTCTATCATAGCATGTGCAGCTTTTTCCTCTTCTTTCTTTGCTTTCCCTTTCCAGAATTCCATCCCACCTTTGATGTTGCCAATTTCTTTCTTCCATTCTGCTGACGACTTGCCCAAACCACTATTTTTTATAGTGTTTTTTAGTTTCTTATTTTCCAAATGAAGGTCTCTTAAGTCGTTTCTCATGATCTCAACTTCTTTTTGAACTATCATGGTTTTGGATTCTTCAATTTGGACCCCAATCTTCAGCTAGTAATTTCCCTCTTGAAGAGAACTAATATCCCGTAACAACTTGGCCTTTTCACATTTGAATTCATGTCTCGCTACTTCTAGCTCGGATGGCATTTCTTCTGAGAAAGGATTTTGGAAAGTGTAACTCGTTGGTGAGATTTGTTGACTATTTACTCGTCGTTTTCTCCATAAGTCATAATCCTGAGTGGTAGTATCAGCATAAAGGGCTAACTCCATTAGGTGAATTTCCTTCCAAGACTTTGCAGTATCTCGGACTCTTTTCATGTAGCCTTCACCCGTAAAGGCGAACTCTGATTGTGCCAATCTTTCAGTAGCGGGAATGAACTGTCGTGAAGCAAACTGCCTTTGAACCATTAACGGAGCGTATCCAATTCCTCCCCATAATCCTAGTAAAGGCACCCAATCTTGGCTTCCACATTTGTATAATAGAACTGAAGGACAGATCCATGGTGCTCTTCAGGTTATATCTTCGGTACGAAGGTTCTGAAAAACTGAAACCCAATGCTGTTCGGTGACATCCTTTGGCCAATCTTTCTCAAGGTAAGCTTTCAATGGGGAGAATGTTTTTGAAAACATGTGGAAAGGTGTGCGCTCCACTTTCCAGAAATGGCTTAGAATCCAGACATTAAGTAACTGGGCGCATCCTATAAAACGTCCTTCCCTTTTCCTCCTACAACAGCTTAGAGATCTAAAAGTCTCGGCCAAGATAGTCGGGACGGGGTTGATCCCTTGCTTTAATCTTTTAAAAAAATCCACTATCGCAACTTCTATATGCCCGAGAACTTTTAGGAAGACAATTAATCCATAAATGGCCAAAGCAAACAGATCCATCCTCTTCACAATATCTGGATGGTTTTGAACTAAATCTCGCAGAGAAAACCATGGGACACCACTAACTTTGTTCTTTTTCTTTATTTGTTTTTCAGCCCACATATTAGTCATTCCCATCAACCTCACTAGCTTTTTCTTGAAGGTTATTAGTTTGGGCTCTTTCACATATATCTTGCTGAATTGTACATTGTCAATGCGAAGCAAGGCAGCATACTCTTCTATGGTCGGAGTCATATCTTCCTGATTGAAAGTGAAACATTGGTAAGCTGGATCCCAAAATCGAACCATGGCTTGAATCAGTTGTTCGTCTACATTGATGGCGATCAAGTGAGCTATATCCCCGTACTTTTCGGTGAAGATGCCCCTAGTGTGTAAATCCCACTGTTTCCAAATCCGAGTCAAATCTTCGAGGTTATTCAGACGAACATTTGTAGCTACTTGCTCGGGAAGATTGGAGATACATCCTTTCGTTAAACTGTCCCCTTTCGCTTTCTGAGTTTTCAAAGACCAGTCTCGAATCACGGTATTTTTCTCGGTTACTTGTGTAATTAACTCCTCCATCAGAAACCCATTTTTGGCAACCAATCCCTAATCAACACCTTCCTAATCAAGATGCCTATGATGCATGATGAAAAGTAAAGATAAAGACAAACAACTTTGGTTAGTAATAAAAAACAAAAGAACTGAGAAAAACTATAGAAACTCCAACAAATTAAGCTACCCGGTTCAATTCTTTTGCATAAACAGTGTAAATGTATAGGAAGTGAAAGGCAAGAGGCGTTTCTCCCGTGTACTTATTTTGGTGACTATTAACGGACGGAGGTTCGGCATGGCTCTAATTAGGTGGCTTATATGGTTCACTACATGCGGTTTCGGTCTTAGACAGGTACTCGAATTATTCGTACTATCGTCTAGTAAGACTAGTACGAAGCCTCGATCGTAGCCCATCACAGGCTCACGAGTTCAATTCGAGGGATTACATTTACTTATGCCTATGCGGAGGGACAAGTTAACTCACAAAAGCATAAGTCGTATGTAACCCGGAAGTATTCACTAGCCTATGCGGAGGAACGAGTTAACTCACGAAGGCATAGCGTTTACTTCCACTTAAGCGGACGGAGCCCGGGTGGAGAGCTCATGTTATGCAAAAATGCAAGTGCACGGTGTGTGGGGAGAAACTTACAAACCTTTACATTTTATTTAAAAACTAAACTAAAAAACTAAAACCATACAAACTTAGAGATGAAAAACAACCAGACAAAACAAGTTAGAAGAATATTTACAACATGATGCAAATACATGACTTTTCAAAAACAAAATTTAAGGATCACGACTTAATATTAATTTAAACAAGGAATTTTGAAAATTTTGACAACACGCGTTTAATTCTAGACTCGACTCTCAAAAAAAGTCCCCAGCAGAGTCGCCAGCTGTAGCGGTGTAAAAATTTTACTTTCGGTCGCTAATTGAGGTGATTTATTGAAAATTTGAAAATCGACTTTCGATTTTATAAGAAAGGGAGTCACCACCGATCCTTTTTCCTAGGTGTGATCAGACACCTAATAAATCCTCTTTTTTTAAAAGAAAATTTTATTTTTTTTAAAAAAAGAAGGCTGAGTTTAGGTCTACGTCAAAAGCCAGAGAAAAAATAGGTTTCGAGAGTCGGTTACGCGCGAGGAAGGTATTAGCACCCTCGCGACACCCAAAATTGGTATCTCGTTAAACATGAGTTGTCTTGAATTTCAAAATTGCGAGTTCAATGTAACATCTAATCGTGATCCGATTAAAACACGAGAAATTTCAAGTTTTTTGGTTTCTTTTGAGAATGATGTTCCGTTTTTAACACGAGTCGATTGATATTCACCCAACGTAGCGATGAAGTCGGCTACTTAATGTTAAATCGGTACGTTGCCTTATTTGTTGAAATTAATTAAAAAATATGAGTAAAACATTATTATAATAAGAATTCGTAAATAATGCAAACAAAGGTGCAACTAATAATAAAAAATATTAAAATCTAAGAACATTAAAATAACAATAACAATATTTACAAGAAAATAAAAATAATGTACTATTAATATAATAAGAAAAATAATGTATTTATAACAATAATAGAAAATAACAATATCTACGTAAAAAATATATATATACATATATATATATGTGTATATACATGTTAATAATGGTGAAAAGAATAGTGATTATACTAATAATAGTGGTAATGGTAATGATTAAGGAGTAATGAAGTAAGTATAAGTATGTACGAAAATAAAAATAATATAATATAAAGTGGAAAAAATAATGATAATAATATATTAATAAAAGAAAAAAAATATATATACATACATATACCGAAAATATATTCATAATAATAGTATTGAGTATTAAAAGTATATATATAATATGGATAAAAATATATGCATAATATAGTATTGAAAGTATTTACATGGGATAATATAAAAAATGTATGAATAACGTGATATTAGAAATATATACATAATATATATAAAAAATATAATATTAAAAATATATATACATGATATATATATAAAATATATACATAATATAGTTATTAAAAATATATACAATATATAGTATTAAAAATATAGTATTAAAAAAAACATAATATATACATATAAGTATTGATTAAAAAATAATACTAATAATAGTAATGGTAAAATACTAATAAATAATAGATATAGTAATAATAAGAATATATAAACGACAATATGTATAGGGGAAAATAAAATAATAAAAGAAAAATAGTAACGCTATATATACGTAAACATATATATATATTGACAACATATATACATAGTATTAGTATTTAAATATATATAATATAATATTTAAGAAAAACTGTACATAATATATACGTACTCGATATAGTGTTTAAAGTATATATGTAATATAATATTGGACATATATATATGATAATATAAAAATATATAAGTAATAATATTTAAGAATGTATACATAATATAGTATAAAATATATATATATACGTAATATAGAATTTAAAATATATCTAATATATTAAAAGAATGTATACATAATATAATATTAAGAAAAATAATAATAACAAAAAAAACTATTAATAATACTATATAATATATATACATATAAGTATTAAGTAAAAATAATACTAATGCTAATAGATAATAAATATAATAATAGTAATAAAATATAATAGTATACATAATATTAAAATTAAAATAAAATAATGAGAAACAGTGAAAAAAGGACAAAATTGAATTAAAAATGAAGTTTTGGGGCGAATTTGAAATAAAATATAAAAAAGAGGACCCATTTGAATGCGCGTGCGACTGTAGAGGGCCAAATAAGCAATTTACCCGAGCCCTTAAAACGACGTCGCTTAAGGGAGGACCAAATCGCAAAGCACGATAAATTTCAGGGCCAATTTAAAAGAAATAAAAACCTGATTGCAAAATATAGAAAAAGTGGAAGGACCGCGCGCGCAATTAAACCATTATACAAAAACACGCGGATCCTGAGTGGGTAGGGTCGGGTCAACCCGATCCAGGGCAAAACGACATCATTTTGAGGCTTAATAGCCAACCCCAAAACGACGTCGTTTTGGAGGCTATAAAAGGGCCTTTTTTTTAGAAAAAAATCATTTCAGCTGAGGGAAAGAAAACAAAAAGGGAGAGAGAGGGAAAAGAGATTTTCGGCCACAGCCCAAAGTAATTTTTTTTATTTTTGGTTATTTATTTTCCTTTTGTTTATCTATATATAAATGTAAAAAAAAAAGAGAAAATATAAGAAGATTCGAAATATACAAAAGGAAATGAAAATAACCTATTTTCTTCCGATTTGGCTTTTGTATTTCTTTATTTTTGATGCTTTTGAATCACTGCTTTTGCTTTAAACTTCTAGTGTTTTATATTGAATGAAAATTTTGCCGAATCTCTATTATTTTCTTTGAAATCTGTCCCCCTGTTACAAAGTTTGAATCGACTTTTATACCCTTTACAAAATGGTCATGTTTCTGCTATTTGGTTGCCTGTTTTTCTTTCTCTGTCTTTTCTTATTTTAATGTTTGCAGGTGCGGTGGGTCCTTGGGCGGTGGATTTGACCCGAGTTGGTGGCTGGTGCACAGGAGGTGTCAGGAGCAAGTGGCTGCTGAAGGTTCGGGTTAGGGTTTCAGGATTGGGCTAGCTTAGGTGGGCTTTTGTTGGGTATTGGTTTAGGGTCTGTTTTGGGTTTAATTTGTTGGGTTTTAGTTTAATAATTGGGCCTTTCGGGTTTGATTGTAAACAGGCCAAAATTGGCCTACAACATTAACTTTATATTTATTTATTTAAAAAAGTATGTATATTATATTGTGTATATATTACTACTATATATGTTTTATTTAGAAAAGATTTCGGTTTAATTACATTTTTATCCAAAATTGATATATATATTATTGAACCAAATGTTTATTAAAATATATTCATTGTTCCTACCGAAAAAAATATTCACCGTAGTTAAAGTGATTGAATTGTTAGCAAAGTGACAGAATTTATGTTTAAACCGTCAATTGCCATTTTGATCTTGGAACTTGTACCCTTGCTTCTTATAAGAAAAAAAACAAACAAGAGAATAATTGAGAAATTGTATTGCATGGAGGGACCCAAATGGCTAAAATCCATTGTAACACCCTCGCACAACAACATACACAGGGTTCGCATATCATGACCTAGAGTTTCGCATGTAAATCACATAGGGTTCGCATGTCATAAACAATTAGGGTTCGCATGTAATATTCTGACTCGCATGTGTTGAATCACATGTAATACAGTATGACTCACATAGATAATGGTTCGCATGTAATATTTTGACTCGTATGCTTGCACCACAATATAGGGTTCTAACATATAATTAATCAAGGGTTTGCATGTTTTTCATATAAGGTTTGCATGGATTTATTGGGGGCTCGCATAAGTAATCCTATACGTTTATGCATGTGGGCTTGCAGTAGGGGGTTCACATATAAAGGAGGTTCACATACAAAAGGTTCGCATAAGCATGGTTCGCATATAGCAACATGAAGGGTTTGCATGTTACTCACCTAGGGTTCGCATGCACATATATATAAATATAGGGTTCACAGGAATAACACCTAGGTTCGCATTTATAGTAGTTTAGGGTTCGCAAATAATAACCTAGAGGTTCATATGTTTATTCAGTGAGCTTGCATACCTAATACTATAAAGTTTTGCACATGGGTTTTCAACTAGGGTGTTCACCCATAAGGGGTCACATACAAGGCCTAGCCTAAAAAGGGGTTCGCAGATTCTCTCACACATGACTTGCACATATAGGGGCTCGCAAATTCAAGGGCTCACTTCATATAGGGGGTTCACCTATACTAAGGGGTTCACACCTGCTAATTTTCTCTACTTCCTAATATTTTCAACTGTACACAAATATTTAGGTTTAGATCCCACACCTAATTTTAGAAAGCATAAAAACCTTAGTTTTTGAGGAGGTTGACGATCCACTTAGCGAGAGAGATGATTTTGAAAACTTTGACTCCTTATGATATCATTAAATTGAGGGAGGCGTGTCTATTGTATCTATATTTTTGAATTGTTCGTACAATATGCCTTATAATATCGTTAAATTAGATCCTTGAAAAGGACATGTTTTGGCTACTATTCCGATTAGTTGAGAGTATATTTATTATAGCCACTCTCGATCTGTTATAAGCATGTAATCCGTTTCCATTTTATTGTATTATAAGTATGTCATATTTTTATTGTCAAAACCATTTTTTGATTTGAAGAAAAAACGAGGATTGACTTTTAAAACCAAATGTGGAGTCGCCACCAATCTTTTTTTTTAGGAGTGATCGGGTCACCTAATAAAACATTTTATTGTATTACAAAATCAATTTTGGCCTACGAAATTCGAGAAAAAGGGTTCGGGAGTCGGTTACGTACGAGGAAGGATTAGCACCCCCGCTACGCCCAAAATCGGTACCATATTGATTAAATAATGTCCTTATGTCTTTAAAAATGTTTTGAAACACGATTTCTTTTAAAAAATTTGAATGACTCAAATTAGATGTCAAGATTCTCTTGATTCAAAAGAATTCAGCATCACATCCAACACAATAGGACACAATCCTATATACCTTCGAAACCACGATTAATTCTTGACTTCCAAAAGCTTTTAGGTTAAAAATTATAAAAGGATATCCAAATATTTAGTCCAACGAAAAATCGAAACCTAGCACGATAAAGCACGATTTCTCGAAATTCCAAATATTGCATATTGCCTTGCTTTTAACAAAGAACTTAAATAAACGGTTGTAAATTATCTCGAAACACATTGATCTTATTGGAAATAAAATGGAATAATTGATTTCAAAGAGTTAAAACATTTTGTAAATTAAGAGGAAAAGAAGTAATGAATATGGGTTAATATGCATGAATAACATACAATATTTGATAAGTGCAGATAACATAACCTTATTTAATCAATCAAATCAAACAAACAATTAATTTAAAACAATAAAAATTTACAAGCATGGGTGAACAACAGTTGATTTAATAATACAAAAAAAATGAATAAACAATATACGATAATAATATAGAAAAATAATATGAAAGATAAAACGCCACACATAATATACAAAGTAAATATGGACACTAAGAGCTGCAAAACAATTTAAAAACTATATGAAAAACTTACAAATGAATAATGCATGCTAGGGTTTGAAATGATTTACATATATAAAATAAAACTAAGAATATGTAAATGAAGATTAAAATAAATATTGTAAAAGAAGAAATTTGGAGTAAATAATATACAAAAATATTTTAAAAAACAAAACATATCTATTTAAAGGTGATGATATACATACAATAATAAAAATCAATGTAAACAATATATAATGAAGATATAATAAAAATAAAGAATAAACAATATACATGACAGAATAACAAATCAATATATAATAAAACAATATAAACATGAAATAATCTTAAATAACAAAGAAATAATAAAATATATTTTTTAAAGAATAAACTATATACGTAATAAATTTGAAAGGAAATACAAATAAATAGATTTAAAAGAAATTATATATGTAAAATAACATGGAACTAATTTATATATAAAATAAGCTAATTTTGTCATAAATCATAAATGTTTTAATATAAGATTAATTTAAATTAAATATTATACAAAATTTTAAAAACAATATGATATACAAGATGAATGCTAAACGAATTAAAAAATAATGAACTATACAAATTAAAATGAGAAAAAACTTAATTGAAATAAAAGCAAATTAAAAGAGATAATTAACAAATAGAATAAACCATTGAAAGGACCAAAGCGCAATGTGCTCAAATGGCCGAGGTTTAAAAATGCAAATGGTCCCAATTCCAAAACGAAACGCTTAAGCGCAGACTAATTTGAGACAACACATGAATTTCCGGAAAAAATTAAGAATAAAATGAATTCGAATTGGGCCCAACCATGTGGTAGCGCGAAAAGGAGGGACGAATTGCGAAATTATCCCTTTAACAGCTAAACGCTCGGATCCTTCCCCGGGTCGGGTCGGTTCGTTCGCGAGTTAACACAAAACTGTGCTGTTTCGGCACCCAGATTCCAAAGGCTAAACGGTGCCGTTTTATTAGTAATTAAACCTAAAAGAAAGAAGGGAAAAAAAATGTTTGAATAGCACTCTGCCTCTTTTTTTCAGAAAATGAAACAAATCCCTAATCCCTTTCTTTCTCACTCGTCAAGCCCCAAATCTCCCACTTCAATTGCCGATTCACCTCCGCAAACTGGTGCGTTCAAGCCTGGATGGATGATCTTTCAGCCTTGAGATCTCTTTTCAACTTCGATTGCAACGAAGCGAAAAGAAACCTTCTGCATATTTGCAAGATAAGGCTCCCCTCTTCTCTTCTTGTTAATCCTTCAATGTCCCCTCTTTGTCTCTTTTTACCTTCCTCCCCAATTAGCACTCTATCTTCAAGATCATGATCCATTGCATTAGAGAAATATATCATCCCTGAGTTTTCACCTTCAGGGTGGGAATCATACAATCTCCCCTCCAAATTTGTACTCAAAATAGAATCTATATTACTCCTAATTCCCACTTTCTTCCCAAGAACTCCCAAAGTACTCCCTAAAATTTGACATCCCACTGATTTCCGCCCCATTCTTCCTTCCCTTCCTCACATAACCAAACACTTATCATAGCCAGAGCCCTTCGAGATTGAGCCCGCAACGTTAAATCCCATCCCATTTCTGCAACTTCCACTCCTAACGCCATTTTTGCATCACAAAATGAATCACTAGGCCTCAAACACCCTCAATAAAAATAAAAAAGAGACAGACGTTCATATTTAAATTGAACATATGAACACTGTCCATTAAACATAAGCTATTTCTTTCTTTTCAAAGGGCATCGTATATCAACTAGAACTCTTAATCTCATAAAATTACAATTTTCTTTCCCCAACTTAGAGCCATCATACTCCATAAAAACCCCTATAAAATTCTCAAGTTGCACTGCCAAACGTTCAGAGAAAAAACCAATAGGAATATCATGGATCTGAACCCAAAAGGGTGTAAAAATTAAAGGAACTTTCAATGGATCCTCCTCACGCTGCAGCTTATATAACATCAATAAATGGTTATTAAAGGTCCATGGGGAACCCTTTAAAACTCTTTCCATGTCCATAATATGAAAAAATTGAAACAAATACCCTTTTTCCCCAAATCTCGAATTTAAACACCTCGGATAGGATGCCACAGATTTGTCATGGTACTTTTCATCACTGGAAAATGAATGATGCTAGCTGTTAGAAAGCAACCCATTAATTGAAAGAACCCCATCTCCCTATCTGTATTTGATTCCACTTGTATTTGCACTACCTCATCTTCCTCCTCATTAATCGATAATTTAGCGAAATCAAATTCCATAATCGAGATTCAATTTGATTAAATGTTGCAATTGTCCAAAGGAAATAGTAGATAACAGTAGGGCTGCACCAAGCCGACTAGTCAAAACAAAGGCAATAAACAAAAAAAACCCTAAAACCTGTCAGAGAGAACAGACAGAGACGTGCTAGAGAGAGCAGACTTTACTTTTAACTTTATCAAAAATTTTAATATAGATACAAGTTAAATAAAAATTTAAAATATATTATAAATTATATTATTAGTCTCTTTACTTTTATCTTTTAAAATTTAATTTATTTATTTTTCAAATTTCAAATTTCAAACTTAATTTATAAGTGAAAGCAAAAACAAATCAATAAGGAATATAGTAGAAATCTTTTACCGCCCATATTGACAAGTCCCAACATGTTATAAGTCAAAGCAAAAATAATGGAAAAATATTTTGTCGAGTAGACTTGAAAGTAGCAAACATGGAGCAGTTCAATTTTTGGACGCAAGATTATTGTTTATAGTAAATATCTTGTTTTTAAAATGAAAGCATACAAACAAGACCGACGCCATTTTTTATCTTTCAGAACAATCCCTCAAGCTATAAAGAGCAGAATAACAGGACGTGAAACCACAGCATCCCAAGCATTGCAATCAAAAGAAAAAGCAAAGGCGAGGGTCTATTTTCTCCACAAACTACAATGGGTCCCGAGTCTTTAGTAACCAAGAGGTAACTAAATCCTTGCATTCCATAAATTCATATTTCACTATATTGGATTTAAATATTTCAATTTGGCAAGTCGAGTTGATTTTAGATCGTTGAATGTTGATAAGGTGGATTTTTACTGTATCAACTTTTTTTCTACTTTGTTTGATACAGGCTAGATGGTAAGGTGGCACTGATAACTGGTGGTGCCAGCGGCTTAGGAGAGTGTTCAGCCAGGCTATTTCTCAAAATGGAGCCAAGGTTCTAATTGCTGATATTCAAGACGAATTGGGCCACTCCCTTTGCAAAGAGCTTGGAAATGAAAACTTCAGCTATGTCCATTGTGATGTAACATGCGAATCTGATGTCGAAAATGCCGTAAACTTAGCGGTCTCCAAGTATGGAAAACTCGATATCATGTTCAACAATGCAGGCCTTATTGGTGATGGTGAAGTCAGAGTGACGGACGCCAGCACTGACAACTTCAAGAGAGTGTTCGATATCAATGTCTTGGGTGGTTTCTTAGGAGCCAAGTATGCAGCCAAGGTCATGGTTCCGGCCAAGAAAGGTTGCATTCTCTTCTCATCGAGTATTTCTTCAAAAATCAGCATCGGTCTGCCCCATGCATACAAGGCATCGAAGCATGGCGTCGTAGGGTTGACGAAGAGCATGGTCGTGGAGTTAGGTGAGCATGGAATTAGAGTTAATTGCATTTCACCTCACGCAACTGTGACCCCATTGTTCCAAACAACACTGGGGTTGTTCGATAAGAAGAAGGGAGAGGAGATGATTGCGGCTTTAGCTGTGTTGAAAGGCACCGTATTGGAACCTGAAGATTTTGCACATGAAGCACTGTATTTGGCAAGCGATGAGGCTAAATTCATCAGTGGTGTTAACGTGCCTGTCGATGGAGGGTATAATCTCAGCAATCAGTCATGGAAGATGGGATTTGCAGCACTTTTTGGATAAACCAACAAGTCCTCTATTTTAATCTTTGAACAAAATTTTCTTCAAAAGGAAAATAAAAATTACCCAAAATTATAGTACTTGTAATAAATTGTTTTGTCGATCGGTCTGTGATGTATGCTTTCTTAATCAATATGCAATTATAGCAGCTGTTACCTGCAGTCTCTGAGGAAAACAAGACGTGCTAATTTGAATTTTCAAACTCTAGTAGCCTTAATCAAGATATGAAATCCTTCGGAAAGTTATTCTTCATTTTCATCCATCTTTATAAATTATAACACTAATAAAGAATCTTAAATGTGTCTTAATTGTTTTCTTATATTAAAAAAATAATTTAGTTTTGAATGCAGAGGATTCTATTGAAAACGAATCTTAATGATTTATCAGGGAGGATGGCGGAACAAACCAGAGATTCTGAGAGGTCTTGGGTTAACCCGACAATTGAATTAGAAAAAGAGTACATATTCACCCGCAAAAAATTGAGTTTATTTGATTGTTCAATTTTTGTCGATCTGAATCTAATATGAATATGATAAAAAACAAAATAAAGATTCATTATAACATTATAACAAATCCAAGATAGTGTTAAGAAACCTAGTTTTGAGATCCATTATCATTAGAGACCTAGTTTTGAGGACTATTCTCGATCAGTGAAGTCAATTTACTTTTGGAAACCCAATTTAGTTGCCTATTTAGAGGCTCGGTTGTGAGGTTCAATTAGGGTGAGTTTGGATAGGTGGTGGGGTGCGTTACATTTAGCTTACTTTTTGTTTCACGCTACAGCATCTATACAGTATCTAATCCACCGCCATTGCTATTTTTAGACTAACTGCAAGTAAACCACCGTCTATCTAATCTCACCCTTAGTTTTTCAAAGTTTTGAGCTCCATCCATTCTTCTTTTTCACAAAAAATCCTACTGATAGATTCACTTCATTTTTTAAGAACATTATTTTGTTTGGTTGTTTTTTTTTAAAGTAAAAAATAGTTATGAGTCTTCATCTTTGCATGTTCCGTACTAGCAAGCAACATGCACAGAGGGGTGATTGTAAACACCTAATTTTTTTTGTGCTTTTCAACATCGAATTTTTTGGACATTTATTTTATTGAAATAAGGGCTTATGTGATTTTAAGTTAAATTGACCTATTAATCTAATTCTAGTGTCACAGGCCGCAGTTCAAAACTCATTAACATTGCACAAAATGCATCCCATTGAGGTCTATCAGTTAGATGGGGATCATTTGATCCACGAGAACTGGCCTGATTCAAAGAACTGATGAAAAAGCCTATCTGTTTGAAGCTCGGGTGGCCCAATGATGCAGATATGAGAAATTAGGCTACCTTGGTAAATAAGGAAACTAATATTAAAAGATTGAGTAGTATAATATTTAATAAGATTTGATTATGTAATTGTAACGCCCCAAAATTTTAATTTTTGATTTCGTGTATGTGTGACACACAAGTGTGTATCTGCTTCAGTGGTTAAGTGTTCTGGGTGTGTGTGAGAGGTCCCAAGTTCAAGCCTTACTTGGGCAAATTTTGGTATTTTTATAAATAAAGCCTTAACCTTGTGCAAAGGGCTTAAGTTTAATTGTTGGTAAGTTTATATCAGAATGGGTCTGTTGGTTTGGTGGTTAAGTGGAGTGTTGGAGTGTTGGAGGTCTTGTGTTTAATTCTTTGTGATGGCATGGATACAGTATTTTTGCTCCAATTTTAGCTAAGAGTTGTGTTGGGGCAAAATTCTAAGCAGTTGTGTTTTGGTGGGTTAATAGGGAGTGATTTTAGGAGATAATTGGGGTAGAAGATAATCTGATTATCTTTTTGTTGCAAAAAAAAATAATGATAGAGTTTCGGTTTTCTCTCCAATTCCCCAAACTTTTTCTGACGTTTTCTTCTTCTTCTTTTTTTTCTCTCCTCTGTCGATTCTTTCCTCTAGTTGCTGCCGAAGTTTCCATTATTTTTTCCTCTTCAGTTTCTTTTTTGTTCCCAATTGATTCTGTTGTTCATCGTTGGTTACGCGTGTTCGGTAAGTAACAGTTTTGTCTATTGTTAATCGTTATTGGTTAATCTCTAAAAGGGGGATTCATTTTTGGTGTTTAGGAGTTAATCAAGGGGCTGGTGGTTTTGAATCGATGCTGTGATTGTGCGAAGTCTTTATTACTCAAGTGAGGTAAGGGTTTTGTTAGGTTTTTAGTTGAGTTCCTTCCAAAATTGGTTGATTAAAAACAAATTAAGTGATTAATCTAGAGATATGTTGGTCGATTTTTAGGTTCTGAAGGCTTAGGAGTGCTTATGCATCAGAAACGATACCAGGTGTGTACCCGAAACGTAGAAAACTGGATTCGACAAAAAGCCAAAATTGCTTGTTGTCGAGAAATAAGAGAAATAAGAGAAAATGATGTGAAGAAAATTGTAGAGAAAGGAAATAAGGGCGTTATAAACTTGGAAATTAACATTTTGCACTAAAATAGTTTTGGACAGCAGCAGTAGTCTAACTTTGAAAAATCATCAAAAACAGTGGAAATTGAGTGAGGTTGAATAAAATATGAAATTAAATTTTATTGAGTCTAGTTTTTTATGGAAGAAGCAGTGTAAGCAATGAAATTGTAAATTATGAGATATAATAAATTTTGTGGAAAAAGGTCAGAATGATTTCGAGTTCCCCTGTTCTGACTTTGGAAAATCATAAAAAATTGTAAAAAAAAAGTTAGGGGCTTAAATTTATATGTTTAAATCCTTAATGAGCCTATTTTTAAGAGAAACAAATGGAAACATCATCCAAATTCTGCACTAAGAGATAAATGATTTTTAGTAAGGAAAGGTTGAAGCTGTCAAACAGTAGAATAGGGATAAATTTGAAGATTTTACTGTATTTATTTGATAAACTAGTAATTCTGAAAATTTTGTGGAGAAAGGTATTTGAGTCTAGTTTCAAAAACATCAAGCGGATCTTAATTTGGAATTCTGTAGCTTAAGATATAAATAATTAAGTGACAATGACTCAAATAGACAGCTTTGAATAAACATATAAGTAAATAGTGAAAACATATATGAATATTTAGCTAGCATGGGTTACCTTAAAAATGGATCACATGGCCAAGGCCAATTTGGGTTGAGTAGGCCACACGAGAGTGTGGGGCCAGACGGGTAGATCACATAGGCGTGTGAGCCCATTTTTACCGAAATGTTTCTAAGGTTGCATGAGTCACCCAAGTCAACTGTGAACCTACTGTAAGGTCGGTAAGCGCTACTTAGACCCCTGAATGTGTGAAATTGACTGAATGATATCTGTACTGAGCATGTTAATATCTGAATTGAATATATGTACTGAAATTGCATAATAGCATATCATTCATTGTATGTTGCATTGCATTGGGTTAGGGGTTGTTATTCGAAGGAAGTGTATTGAAAGGCTTTAAGCCTAATTTACTAGCAGCTCAGCTGCAAACTACTGTTTTGTGCCGCATTCGGTACTACTTGGAGTGTAGGGATGGGTGGGTTGATTATATCCCCATATGGAGTGTAGGGTTGGACGGAGATAGTGTGTAGAGGCTGGTTGGGTAGGATTTTGCTACTGCATAACTGTTACTGCTACTGATACTGTGATAGGTTAAGGCCCTACTGCATGTTTTACACTGTACTGAGATGGGCTAAGGCCCAAACTGTCATTGATACTAAAAAGGGCTTAGGCCCAAAATTGTTCAACTGTGCACTGTGAATACTGCTTGTTTGTTTGTTTCTGTGGGATTACACACCGAGTTTACATAAACTCACCCTTTTTGTTTAATGTGCACAGGTAATCCCTAGACTTAGACAGATCGGTGCTACGAAGGACTCAGTAGTGACCACAGTAATTTTTAGACTTCATGGTTTTCAATTTACGATTTATAATTTGATTATTTGGGTTGTAATTTAAGGACCCTCTGGGACTTTGGTTTTAAATTTGGGTTTTTATTTATTTATTTTACTTTATGGATTTATACCTGCTGGTCGTAGGAAATTAGGTTTTCAAAAAGTTAAAGTATTTTCTAAACGCATGATCACTTAGACTGTTTTATTAAAGCTTCCACAACGAGGGATGTTTCAAAACAATTGTTTTAAATGAATAAAGATGACTTCCTAAGTTCTAAAAAAGGTTTACTAAAGATAATAACATGGAATATTTTCATCGTAACAACGAGGTTTCAAAAACACTATCGTGTGACATTGCCAGATACGGCCATAATATCTAGGCCGAGTTTGGGGTGTTACAGTAATCTTGTAAATCCCTTAATTGTAGGGATATGCTTCATCTCGTCTGTCGATGTAAATTTAGCTAGACCATTGGATTTGGGGGAGCTCAACTATAAATAGGTAGTCCCCCCCAGTTGTAAATCATCCATTGTGTCCTAAATTCTTAGAGTAATAGAATTTTCTGATAGCATTTCCTCAAACACCTCTCATGCATTGTTCTTCTGTAGTTCTTCTGTTCTTTTGAACATCCTTTTGGCTTGAGTTGCTTCCATTATATAAATTGGTGCCTTGGAAGAATTCTGCGAGAATCCTCACTTTATGGGAGTTAGACTGACTTAGGCACATTTGAAACGATAGAATCGTCTAAGGCTACACGAATTGTGAGATTGAAAGTCTAGTCTCATGGCACTAGAACTAAGTTAAATTTTAATTTGATTTTAGAATTAAGGATTAAAAATTTGGTTTCAAGTCAGGGGCTAAATTGAATATCATCAAAATTTTTGGAGAATAAAACAAAAATATTAAAATTTGAAATATGGGGCCATATTGGACCTCATTTCAAATTTCCATGCCCCCGTCGCCTCTTTCCATCATATCTTCTTTTGATTTTGAAAATCGGAATATGATAGCTATTCATTAGCAATTTTTCCCCTGAAGATTTTGGTTTTGGAAAATTGTTCTTACTCTTTTTACCTCTACCATTTTTCTTTGCTCCTCAATTTCAAAAACTGATCTAACTTTTGGAAATTTTAACACTTTAGCCCTTTGATCCCCCTTCTCACAATAACTAAAAGTCTCGTATGAAAAAAATATGATTAGAATCAAAAGTATGAATTACCACATCCACCTTATCAGTTGTGAAAGAATTACTAGCAATATCCTATGTAACCATTGCGAAGAGCTAAAGAGGCGTAGAGCATTTTTGCCAGCATGTAAGTTGTAACTCATCTTCGTTGGAGTTCATCACACCAAGCGGGCCTGAGAACAAACCCTTTACAACACCCTTATCATCCCTCTGTACTCTACTACATCCCGCAGGCCCTGGTTTACCTCGTTCTGATCCATGGCATGCATGCTACATGCATACGTTTTCAATAATTTTTATAAGAATATAATGATTTCTATAATAATTTTATAATTTTAACCTAGCAAGGCACATCAACATTCATTATACATGCTACATGTCATAAGCATTAATTCATTGTCGATAAAGGCTTAATTTGATGAAAAAATTTGATAAAAAATTACTTGATTTTTGATGAGGTTTATTTTTTTTACTTCTAAACTTTTTATAATTATTTTTAATTTAATTTTTTTACAATATAAAAAAAATCAAAATAAACCATGAAATAAAAAAACATAAACTTGACAATATATAACCAAGTCCCTACTCCTATGCGGCGCCGATTGATTAATGGCTCTTTGAGTTACGTTGAAATGCAGTTCAATTATTGGTATTGTGCTTACGTACTTTCAATCAATATCATTTAATTTATGAAACCTAACCGAGTCAAAATACTTGGCTAATGATAAAATATATGCTTCATATGTATGGATATGGTAAAAAACATTTGTATTTAAAAAAATGTAATTAGGTAATTGGAGAGTCCCGACATATTCCGAGTCAAGGGTGATTAATTAGAAAAGTCATAATCGAGACTTCAACTTTCTTTTTGGATCATTGACTTCAAAGTTATAAAATATAGTATTTTTATAATGAAGGCGTACAAACTAGGAGGATGCCATTGTTGATTTTTTGGAACATTGTTACCCTCCCCGAAGCTATAAAAGACCAGAATAACATCCAATTGAAACACACCGTCCCAAGCATTCCAATCAAAAGCGAGAGTTTATTTTCTTGTCACCTACTATGAGTTCCGAATCTTCAGTAATCAAGAGGTAATTTCTATTCAGGGGTTGGGTTGGTTTCTAATTGTGTTAATACTGGGCGAGTTATTTAGAGTTTTTAGATTTTCGGATCATCTCAGATTTAAATCATTTTAGGTTGCATGTTCGCTTTGAGTAATGTAAATTTAGGTCATTATTTATTTGAATTATTTTCATGTTTAAGTTAAACGGCTTTACGTTATTGATTTTTTTATGAATGGTTTTGATTTGGTTTGGTTTAGAATCAGATTAATTACATCAGATTAATTAAGTTATTTTTAATTAGGATCAAAATTAACATGGTACCAATGTGTTTTCTAAGTGAAAAAAAGTTGAATCCAAAGCTTAGTTAAGCTGGTTGATGTAATTAGTCTCTTAAGAGATTTTATCGAATAGGTTCGGGTCCGAATTTTAGTATCTAAACCTATTTCTTTGTCTGATATAGACTAGACGGTAAGGTGGCACTGATTACTGGTGGTGCCAGTGGCTTAGGAAAGTGCACAGCCACACTATTTGTCAAACATGGAGCCAAGGTTCTCATTGCTGATATTCAAGACGAATTGGGCGACTCTGTTTGCCAAGAGCTTGGAACTGAAAACATCAGCTATGTCCCGCGATATAACATGCGAATCCGATGTTGAAAATGCCGTAAACTTGGCTGTCTCCAAGTACGGAAAGCTCGATATCATGTTCAACAATGCCGGCACTCTTGGTGACAACGAAGCAAGAGTGACACACGCCAGCACGGAGGACTTCAAGAGTGTGTTTGATATCAATGTGTTGGGTGGTTTCTTGGGTGCCAAGTATGCTGCCAGGGTCATGGTTCCGGCCAAGAAAGGTTGCATACTATTCACTTCAAGTCTTGCTTCAAAAATCAGCTTCGGTAGCCCCCATGCATACAAGGCATCGAAGCATGCCGTTGCAGGGTTGACGAAGAGCTTGGCCGTGGAGTTAGGTGAGCATGGAATTAGAGTCAACTGTATTTCACCTCATGCAATTTCGACTCCGATGTTCCAAAAATCAATTGGGATACCCGATAAGAAGAAGGGAGAGGAGATGATTGCGGCTTCAGCAGTGTTGAAAGGCACTGTATTGGAGCCTGAAGATTTTGCACATGCAGCACTGTATTTGGCAAGTGATGAGGCTAAATTTATCAGTGGTGTCAACTTACCACTCGATGGAGGGTATAGTCTCAGCAATCAATCATGGAAGATGGGATTTGCAGCACTTTTTGAATAAACCATCAAGTCCACTGTTTTACTCTTTGAACAATATTTTATTAAATAAGGAAAATAAAGCTTAATCCAAAGCTACATTACTTGTAATAAATTGTTTTGTCGATCAGTCTCCTGTAAAGCTTTTGACATGTATTGAAATAAATGTTTTCTTAAATAATTTTTAAATAAAACAAAAACTCTAAATAACTTCAAAGTAAATTTAAATATTTGCTTATAACACCTCACATTCGACCTGATTGTTAAATCCGAATATGTGATGTCACAATACGTTACCTAAGCAACTCAAACTAGTTCAATACAATTTCATAAGTTTAACATATAAAGATTATTCATAATAACATATCAACCGTCGTCTATAACCATATACCTGCATTATAGATGGTAATTATATTTAAGAATTAATGTTTGACAGTGTGTTTCGAGACAATAAAATCATGTCCCGAGACCAAACTCCACTGATTTCTATTTTTTCTTCAAAGTTGATATGTTTGTTGATAATGTGATACATGTGTCGAGACTAAACCTTACATGTCTTGAGATTGATCAAGAGACATGATTTCCCTATTTTTTTAATCTAACTTTGATGCTTAGATGTTTCGAGAGGAGAGGTTCTTATCTCAAGACTTAGATAAGATAAAACTATTTTTGATTCGAAGTTCATTAGACTCGAGACAAACTTGTCTCAAGATATGACATGATATTTTTCAAGACATACTAACATGTCTCAAGACCCAAGTTGAAAAAAAGTATAAAATAATCATTTTTGCTCTAGCTGCCTTGAGACCTAATCTTCATGTGTCGAGATTAAATGTTCCATTTACTACATTTAGTGTCAATCCATGAGTGTCAAATGCAAATTTAACCTATGCTGACATAGTATCAGACTAACATACGCCATTTTAACATGTAAAAACACATCTAAACTATTGCCAAGCATGGCATCCAATAGTTGTGCAAGTAGAAGAATAATAAAGGAAGCTAAATTAACCATGCAATTGATTATCATAATTATACCACTAAGTTCAACTTTAAGGAACCTTAAAATCCGTCAATTACCAAAGCATGTGAGAAGGCCCCAAAATGAGATTAAACCCTATGACCGGTACATGCCATTAACTATTTACGTTAAAAAAAAAACAAATTGGTGAGTTGAGTTGTAGAACCCTAAATGTTTCACAAGTCCTTTACTTCTATCAAAATTTAACTTGAACCTATTAGACATGCGCACAAAATAAATAAATCTATACGCGGAATATTGTATATTTAGTGGTACCAATATACTTCAATTATTTTTTCTCATTAATGCCTTTACCACTTGTAAAAGTAAATAAGATTAATACACCCAAGACCAACGTTTCCTGCCTACTGTGACCATTCATCAACCCTAACAAACCGTACAGTCCTAGGATCAAGTTTTCAAACATCACAGCAGCAATAACCACTAAAAATACTGCAAGACGTACCCCAAAACCACAAACCATACACATGAAATCTAACATTACAAACAAACTCACCACCAAGCCTTAAACATACAAGTTCTAGTCATCCCTGCAATTGCTAGTGAATCTGCCATTTCATTTCCATTCGCCTCAGCAACTGAAAAAGATAACTCCCCTACTTTGCTCCACCTCATTTCCAGATCAGCAAATATAACTTGATGCGACTAATGTCTCCTTGATTTCTCCATAATCCAACTAAAGCCTCCCTTGAATTACCTAATTCAATAATCAAATAAGCAGATCCCTTCCAGCCGATTTCAATAAAAATATCTAGAGCAGTGATAATGGCTCCCAATACAGCTGACTCAGAATCTCCTGCATCAATTGGACCTGAAAATAAGGCTCTAACAATTCCTTCCTCATTTCTCATCACTCCTCCACCACCCTGAGTACCCTCAAAAGCAATACCACTAACGTTAAATTTAAGCCAACCATGAGGTGGAAAACACCAACCCCTAGGATCAGACTTAGAAACACAACACTTATTCGGACAAAACCACCATAATCTCTCATTAAACCTACACTCATCAAAAGCAGCCCTGCCCCATAAAAAAGCCCTCATCTTTACATGGAAGACCAGGGTATCCAATATACTTCAAATTTAATACACAGTTAAATTAAATTCATAATAAATGTAAAAAAGTATAGCATTAGTGATATTACTTTGGCCTTTTTCTTTTTCATCGTAGAATCAACAATTACAATACCAAGCTAAATAGAGTTATATCATCATCATATGAATTCATACCAACCTACCAAAGGTTCATGCAACCTTAAGGTATTATTGGCCAACATTAATTTTTCATTTCTTCCATATGCGCATAACGTATATTAATCATTCATATATTTCTCAATTTTCTCATTCTCTATGATTCATCACTCAATGGTAATGTCAATAATTTAAAATATCATGTGACAATATATTCAATACTTAACATATCAATTCACTATCACCTTTCATTAATTACACATTTTGACCTCTATTAACTAACAATAAACAATAGGATGGATACTTAGATCTATATAGTAAAGAAGTCCACAATCATTTGAGAATTGAGACTACTCAATCTGAATATTAATATATGTCCACGATACTCTGAAAATTGGGACTGTCGACAATTCTTTGAGAATTGAACTGTTCATGATCCTCTGAGAATTGGGGCTAATACATCACTGATATTAGTGACCCTATGACACGCTAATTCTATCCGAACTACGTCTAACATTGTTTAATACATATTATCATAGTTAAATATCAAGATCTCAATATTTCATGAATCAAGCATTTATACCTATAAATCACCAAAATCAATCATCTATAACATGATTTGAACATTCACAATTTCAAATTAATCATTTCAAAGCTTTTAAGGAAAGATACAGTTACCTTGGTGTTTATTTCATGTTGGATTATATCAAATAGCTAATCAACGTAACGAATAATTGAAAATGAATTATAGTGGCACAAACTGCAGTTTCTACTCGACGTTTGCTTTTTTCCTTTCCTTTCACTTTTGACGTTTCAACTTCATCTTTAATTACGTTCAATAATACGTTACAAACATGCCGTTAATTTCATAATTCAAACTCACAGCTAATGAAATCATACATGCATGAATGCATTTAATTTAATTTAATTTGGTCCTTTAAGACCCTAAAATCCAGAACATGCGTATCTCATGATTTGCTCAATCGAATTTAATATCAACTACGTAAATATAGTATAGGGTCCTCATTCCATCATTTTTCATTATTAATTTACAAAATTATTATCCCTTACAATTAGGTCCCTAACAACAGATCATTCAAATTTTATTTACCTCTTGTCATGACTCCAACTAACTTAAAACATGCATGATTTAATTCTCTTAATATCTAAGTTCTTTAAGATTTTCAATAATAGAATTTTAATCAAAATTTCATCAAATACAAAATCTAAAGTATGGGCTACTATTATCTAACATTCCTTAACAAATATCCAACAAAAATCAAGAAAAGAAACAAACTAATCTCTTGGTGAAAGCTACGGTAAAAGGGAGAAGAACAAAGCCATTTTTTTTCTTCATAGCTTGGACGGTGAGAAGATAATAATGAAAAAAAAATAAAACTCAATGCTCATAGTTTTCTCTCTCCACTAACATGTTTTTAAGCATAATTATCAATTGTCATCATTCAACATAACATTAGTTAGTGGCATTTAATGGATAGGATAATTCAGAAGCACTAAATTTATATTATAAATGGTTTAATTATTCATTTAATCCTTGGTTCACTACTACTTAAGTCCCTCAATTACTATTTACTAATTTCATAACTCCTACAATTTAATCCCTGTATTATTTTATAACAACTTGAGCACTTTAATTCCTAGCTAAATTCACTCCTTTAACCCGTATTTCATTCGTAACTTTCTCGTTTCAACTTTTCGAGTGGCTCGATTTAACAATTCAAACTTAACATTATTTTTTCTTACACCAACTAAATTGGGGTGTTACATTTTCATTCAAAATATACTATATGAAAATTTGAAGACATAAATTATTACCTTTTTTATTTTAAATTTAAGAAGAGTACGAAAATCTTTGACAAATTGACATCTTTAGATTTCCTGTTAGTAGTTTCTTTTTATCATATTACTACAATGATCTTTGAAACATATTTTATTTTTTCCCATTATTATTTTTAATATTTTACACTTTGAATTAACTTTAAATTTTCTCTGATTATTATTTTATATTTTGATTTTGACTTTAAAATTTCCCTTATAAATAATGTGTTCAGCATGCGACATCGAGACTAGTATTAATATAAGCTTACAAGGTCAAAAAAGCACTCACCCGAAATTCAGTCAAGTCCTTAGCACAAATTTGCACCCAATTGTTTTTTTAGTGATGAAAATAAAATCAATTGAGTTATCGTTGAATAATTAGATCTTTAATTATTACTAACGTGAAAAATGAAAAATGTAAAAAAAAATGTCAACGTTGAAGCCTTTTTGGTTACATATAATATGAAGTAACTACAAATTAATTTATTAAATATTTTTTTTCATTTTTCGGTATCATTGTCAAAGGTTAAGATCTTAGATTCTTGAGTTTCTAGATTTGAAATTTATCACGTACAATTATTATATATAAGTATCTAGTCCTACCATATGATGTTTCAATGTATAGATTTTAACTCGTTGAATTGATTTTAATATGAATTATTTCAATTCTTTATCTATTGTATTTGAATTAGTTTAATTCTAATTTGTCATTACTTGAAAATATATTTATGAATATTAAAATTGTAGTTGTTATAAAATAAAGAGAAATAGAGAGAATAAAGAATAAAGAAAATATGAAAGTAATAAAAGATGTACTTTATTGATCAAAATGGATTATTACAATGCTTCATTAGGATCTTTATTTATAGGCATAAGAAGTATAAAAAGTAGATATTTAATTCTAATAACTATTAGAATTTAAAGTACATTAAAACTTTATCTTAATCATGATAGACATCCACTTAATAAGATATTCACGATACTCTCCCTTGGATGTCCATTGGTAGATAATATGCCTCGATTAAAAACCTTATTAGGATTTAAAGTAAATTAAACCTTATTAGGAAAAATCATGTGGGATAAAAACCTAATGAAGGAAAAATAGTACACAATCTATAATACGCATAATATGCTGCCTCATTAAAAACCTTACCAGAAAAACCTAGTGGGACAAAACTTCGATTAAGGGAAAAATAGTGCAATGCGTATTTACTCCCCCTCATGAAAACGTCACATATTTTCTTATATTCTACGTATTCAATCTTGAATCTTAGTTTTTCAAATGACTATTTGAATATATTTGCTAAGCATTTATATTACCATTCTTTTAAAAGTCATGAGTGAGGAAAATTTGGGAAAATATATTTTGATTTCTTCAGGAGATTCAACAATAATCATAGCAAATTTTAATCATGATTCTTTTATAAAAACACAAATAGGTATTTTGGATCATTTTATAATCCTCTTTCAACTACTATTCACTAAGTTAAATTTACCATATGTTCAAATAATTTTTGTTCATATAAATGATCAATTTCTCGAGAATTCCAATATGGTTCTAGCATCCTCAGTCCTTCAAGGATTTTAATATAAACTATACTATATAATGACTCATAAAAGGTTGTAACAATAACCATTAGACGCAAGTTAAATCTTTTATGAATTATCAATTTAATAATATATCTAAAGGTTATTTCATCCACCACAAAAGAATATTATATCTTTTCATAATCAATGCCAGGATTTAGCGAAAAACTTCATATTTTTATTCAGCTTTTACAAAACTACTTCAATTGCACCCTCACTGGTTTTATACATTTAGATATTTGGACTATTGGTCCAAAAACCCCACGAATTTAATTGTACTTGAGTTGTGTCTTTCTATTTTGATCAATTTATTCCATATCTATATTTCTCAATAGATTTATTCAAGATCCTCATTTTATTTCATTATTTCAATAATAATATTACATGCAAAGTCATTGTCGACCACTTTTATTATTCGGTTCCACATTTTCTTGAAATAACATAACTTATCAAGATCTCTTATTTTATTTTTTTTTAAATTCAGTTTCAAGTACATAAATCTCTTCTGAAGTTTTACTTATTAGTTATGTCTTCGGTCTCTTCTAGAGTACCCGCCTCCACTATATGACCATCTAGAAGAATTTTCATCTTTGAATTGATCAATCTATTATTTATTCTAATTGATTGACCTACGGGGACTTTGATTCAAATTAAAATATTAGATGGTATATAACATTTGGTTATTCTTGTAAATAGGCCAATTTTCCCGGGCCCGAAGAAATAAATAAAAACAAAAAAAATATAAAAATCCAAATATCAACAGTCCATCAGTCCAAAAATTACTACTATGGCCCATAGCCTATTTACAAAAAAACCAATCCCATGACCCAAGGACTGACCCAATACCCGAAATGAGCCCAAATGGCCCAAATGCTAAACAAATTTCACCAAACCCTAGCCCTAGCAGCAGATACGCCGCAACCATTCAGCCTCCACTGCCTCGGTACGCTCCAGCATTTCAGCAGTCACGCGCGCTCCCGTACGTCAGCTCCATACCCTTTAGCAGCCTCTCACACGCGCCTCCATACGCCATCCCTGCCCCGTACCAGAGCGCCACGCACCCTGTACCTGCAAAAAAGGGACAAACAAACAGCAAAACAAACAAAAATAGCGAAGAATATTGTATTTTCGATTTATTTTTTCTTTCTTTTCGGCTATAAAAGCCAAGCTTTTAATCTTTGTAAAGGTGACGCATACAGAAGCAATAGAAAGCAAAAAAACAGAGCAAGGTGATTTTCTGCTTTAAATCTCTGGGGTTTATTACGTTTTTTCTCTCTCGATCTGCTCCCTTTGATTTTCTTTTTCATTCTTTGCATCTAAATAAAAGAAAAAGGAAAAATAAAAACTTTACCTCGCGAATCCGCCTTCGATCCTCTCTTGCTTCGTCGAAATCGAAGTTAAAAGAGGGGTTTGTGAGGCCAAAGAGTGACGAATCGAAGCCCAAAGCATGAGGCGCCGTTCTTGATGGCGATTTGATGCTTGAAAGAGGGATTTAGGGTTCAACTAGAGGGGGAAAGGGAAGGCTAGGGTTTGCTGAAGAAGGGGAAATGAGGCTAGGGTAGTTCGGCTGGTGGAGAATTGGTTTTTACCCATTTTAACGAATCCAAAACGGCGCCGTTCTGAGCTTTACCAAAACGATGCCGTGTCGTCCATGCCCGACCTGATCCAGTCCTCCCCCCTGGGATCTGCGCGGTTTTGCGGTGAGGGGATATTTCCAATATAGATCATTCCCTTTTCGCGTGGCATTCGAATCGGCCTATATCCACATTTCTTTCTTTCTTTTAAATTGCCTTGTAATTTCACGTGCATTTGCACTTTAGTCCAAACTTCAGCGTTGCGTTTTGGGGGTCTGGGTTATTTCCAGACTTGGTCCCTGCGCATTCGCATGTGTTGCTCGCTGATCCCCTTTATTATTTTGTCAGTTGATTTTGTTCATAATTTGTCTCTTTTATCTTTAATTCTATTTTAATTAAGTCTCTTTTATTTTTATTTTTATTTTTCATTTTATGATTCATTTTTGTTTTAAAGGCACATTCGACATTTTTATCTTTGTTTTACGTTTTATATTTTAGGTTATTTTAATGTTTTTATTTTGTTTCTCTTTTCTTAAATCACTATTGTATTGTTTGACTTTTTATGCCATATTATTACAACATATTGCATAATGCTTCTTAAATATCTTTGTATATATTACTATTATTATATATATTCATTACATTTTATGCACATTATTAACCTTATGTCATTTTATACACATAATTCCTTTTAAATTTATTATTGTATCGTATAATCCTATGTAATATTTTTTAAGCTATTATCATTATATGTATATACATTTGTGTACACCATATTTAATCTATACATTATTAAACCCGCGTATTTTACACATATAGTTTTCTTTATATATAGTTATGCTCTTAAATCTATCATATAACTTACAATAAAATCAATTTAATCTTGTATGTATTACATGTTTTTACAAGTAATTACTTTTAAAGTTATATATATATGATGTGTAAATTCATTATGTTTCTAAGATTATGTTTTATTATACATTTTTTGTAATCTTTTCATATTTGTTACATATTTTAAAAAAATTTATGAAAATTGTCATTTTTTAAGCTAATATTCTTCAATATTTTGTATGTTATTTGATTAAAAATATTTATTCCATAACACATATTTTAATAATTATGTATATACGAAACTATTTTAGAAACCTCATTTTTGTAATTATGAAATTATTATTCTTGAATATTCCTTTATATTATATCGCTTTTGTGTTTTATATAGCCCATTATTTAAATGTTTTAATATAAGGGCATGTGTATATTTTTTAGACTAACTTAAAATTTATATATATTATTATTAATCTCATTCTTTTTACAAATTTATATGTACATATTTTTTATAAATCTATTTTGGGTATTATGTATTGTCATGCATTTTTATTATTCTTTTATATCATGTATTTTTTAATTATCATGTTCTTTGTAAACCTTCAAATGAATTTGTGTTTACAACATTTACATTTACATGCAATTGGATTCAAACTTTGATTCTATAATTTTTCTTTCAATAATTATATATATTCTTAGTTTCTACGCAAATTTACCAACTTATATATTACGTATTTTAAAAATATTCACTCTACAATATATATTTTAATGATTGCGTGTGTTTGTTAAGCTTGTCTTTACAAATGTTTTTTTATTTATCAATTCATCAATCCATATAGTATGTGTCATGCAGTTATCATTGTTTTAAAATAGTTTTACACCATATTGCTTATTCGATTTGCATTTTGTTTTATGCATCTAATAGTAGTCATTTTTATTATACTATGTATATTTTCATTGCATATTATTTATTCATTGTTTCATATTGTCATGTTAATTATTCTCCATGCATGATCGAAATTGAGTTATATTTCCAAGCTAGTTATGCTTAGTCATTTAAGTTCTCGTTAGTTGGTTAAATAAATTGTATTGCCTCCACTCTTCCATTGTCGTGTTTTATGCATACACGTATTACCTCCACTCAGATTGGGTAGCCAACATCGTCCCTGTCCCTAAGAAAGATGGAAAAGTACGAATGTGTATGGACTACAGAGATCTGAACAAAGCCAGCCCGAAGGACAATTTCCCACTGCCTCATATTGACACCTTAGTGGACAACACGGCAGGACACTCACTGTTTTCATTCATGGAAATTTCTCCGGATATAACCAGATCAAGATGCATCTTGGAGACATGGAGAAGACCACATTTGTAATCATGTGGGGCACGTTCTGCTACAAGGTGATACCGTTTGGACTGGAGAATGCAGGGGCAACATATCAAAGAGCCATGGTAACCCTGTTCCACGACATGATGCATAAAGAAATTGAGGTTTATGTGGATGATATGATCGCAAAGTCTCGAACAGAGAAGGAGCATATACAAGTCCTGAGAAAATTGCTCTTGAAGTTAAGGAAGTTTCAGTTAAAACTCAACCCAGCCAAATGTACCTTTGGAGCCAAGTCTGGAAAGCTTCTCGGATTCGTGGTTAGCGAAAAGGGGATTGAGATTGATCCAGAAAAACTCAAAGCCATACAAGAGCTATCTCCACCGCGTACTTAGAAAGATGTTCGAGGCATTCTAGGAAGATTAAATTACATCGCTCGGTTCATTTCACAACTAACCGAGAAATGTGATCCTGTTTTTCGCCTCCTCAAGAAACACAACCCAGGTGTATGGGATGAAGAATGCCAAAGGGCTTTCGACAAGGTCAAATAGTACTTATCCAATGCTCTGGTGCTGATGCCACTTAACCCTGATAAGTCATTTATACTGTATTTGGCAATATTCGAGAATTCCATGGGATGCGTACTGGGTCAGCATGATGAGTCAGGAAGGAAAGAAAAAGCTATTTACTATCTCAGTAAAAAGTTTACTGAATGTGAGACAAGGTACCCGCCGATAGAAAAGTTGTGTTGCGCCCTAATTTGGACAACCCGAAGGCTAAGACAGTATATGTTGTATCACACTACTTGGCTCATCTCAAAACTGGACCCTTTAAAGTACATGATGGAGTCAACAGCTTTGAATGGAAGGATGGCCCGATGGCAAATTCTGCTCTCCGAATTCGACATAGTCTATGTGAACCAGAAAGTAGTAAAAGGGAGTGCAATAGCAGATTTTCTAGCTAGTAGGGCTCTGGAAGACTACGAGCCTTTGAACTTTGACTTCCCGAACGAAGACCTGATGTGTGTTGCGACCGCTGAAGAAGGTGACCTGGAAGAACTTCCTTGGAAACTAAATTTTGATGGGGCATCAAATGCTGTGGGTAATGGAATCGGGGCAGTCTTGGTATCCCCAAATGGAGATCATTATCCATTCACTAGTAAATTGAATTTTGATTGTACGAATAACATGGCAGAATACGAAGCGTGCATCATGGGTGTCTGTGCAGCCATAGAATGCAAGATTAAAGTGCTAGAGGTGTATAGGGATTCTGCGCTAGTAATTTATCAACTCAAGGGAGAATGGGAGACTAGAGACCCCAAGTTGATTGACTATCGAAAACTAGTCCTTGAATTGGTTAAAGAGTTCGGTGACATTACCTTCTGCTACCCTCCACGGGACGAAAATCAGATGGCCGATGCTTTGGCCACCTTAGCTTCATGATCAAGGTAAACAAACAAGAAGATGTCAAACCCATCCGGATAAGCATTTACAAAATTTTGGCCCACTGTTACAATATTGAAGAAGATGAAGAGAAAGATGATCACCCTTGGTATCACGATATATTACAATACGTGAAGAATCGTGAGTACCCGGACCAGGCAAGCGAGAATGACAAAAGGACGCTGAGAAGATTGGCCATCAACTATGTCTTAGATGGGGAGATCCTATACAAAAGAAGAAAGGATCAAGTGCTATTAAGATGCGTAGACGCTGTAGAGGCTAAGAAAATCTTGGAAGACGTCTGTGGGATACATGCTAATGGCTTTACAATGGCCAGGCAAATTATGAGATTCGGGTACTATTGGTCCACTATGGAAGGAGACTGTGTCAGTTACGCCAAGAGATGTCATAAATGTCAAATCTACGGAGACAAAATTCATGTGCCTCCTTCACCGCTGCATGTCATGACTTCCCCGTGGCCTTTCTCTATGTGGGGTATGGATGTGATTGGACCAATATCGCTTAAAGCTTCCAACGGGCATTGGTTCATCTTTGTGGTTATTGACTACTTCACCAAATGGGTAGAAGCCACTTTATATGCTAGTGTTACAAAATCGGCAGTGAGAAAATTTCTAAAAAAGGAGATCATATATTGATATGGAATGCCGGAGAGGATCATATCTAACAATGCATTAAACTTGAACAATAGTACGATAGCAGAAGTCTGTAGTAAATTCAAGATCAGACACCACAACTAGTCACCATATCTCCCGAAAATGAATGGGGTGGTAGAAGCGGCTAATAAAAATATAAAAAAGATCGTGGGGAAGATGACTGAGACCTACAAAGATTGGCATGAGAAATTATCATTTTCCCTCTTTGCTTATCGAACATTAGTCAGAACCTCAACTGGGGCAACGCCTTTCTCTTTGGTCTACGGAATGGAAGCAGTTTTGCCAATCGAGGTCGAGATCCTATCCCTCCGAGTGTTGTCAGAGCTAAAGTTAGATGAAGCTGAGTGGATCCAGTCTCGATATGACCAATTGAACTTAATTGAGAAAAAGAGGCTAAAAGCTATCCATCATGGTCAGATGTACCAAAAATGAATGATGCGGGCATATGACAAAGAGGTTCGCCCTAGAGAACTCCACGAGGGAGACCTGGTTTTGAAAAAGATCCTTCCCATACAAAAGGATTTTTGAGGAAAATGGATGCCTAATTGGGAGGGGCCTTACATGGTGAAGAAAGTTTTCTCTGGAGGAGCATTGATTCTAGCCGAGATGGATGGTAAAAACCTGCCCCATCCAGTAAATTCAGATTCCGTCAAGAAGTATTTTACCTAAAGAATGAAAGGCCAAGGTGAAAACCCACAAAGGGCGCTTTCAAAAAAAAATGGAAAGGCCAAAGCGAAAACCCACAAAGGGCACTTTGAGACCAAAGGGGATTTTGAGTTGAAAACCCAAAAACGGGCAGCTCAAATTTTGAATATGAGGCATGTGGTAGTCTTGTCCTCCCAAAATCAAGAAGAGGGAAGAACAGTACACCTTGGAGCATCAACAAAATGCGCGGGATCTCCAAAACACATATTTAGCTCGAAGGAGCCTTTGAGAAATTGGAATAGTAAAGCTCGTGCTGCGATATCTGGGGCACCTTTCTTCTTATTTTGTTTTGTGCCTTAGTATTAACTATCATGTTTAATGTATTCACTTCGAGTTCCACTCAATAAAATTCCATCTTGTCAATTATGATAATCTCTTTCGAGCATTTTTTATTGAAATCACGATTTTTGGACTTATAATATTCATACAAAAGAAGTTATGCATATTACTCTGGAAAGTCTCTAAATAGTACAAGGACCTGAAACAGGGCCACTAGTCAGGACTAACTAGGTTCAAAAAGTGGAAAACATTGGAAAAAGAGTAGTCCAAGTTGGGACTATTACTTCAAATTTTCTATCAAAAGATAACGGCTGAGCAAGAAGACGCAATAGCACATCAATGATAGAACCCGGATGAACTATGGGCAATGATACCTTAAGCATTTAAAAAGGAATTACTCTCATGACATTTCTACATTCATAATCATTCATTTAGTTAGGAGCACTTGATTCATTTCGATCATAGCATTCTAATTATTTGACATAAACACCACATCTAGTTAGGGACACTTGATTCATTTTGATCATGGCACCCTAATTATTTGGCATAAACATAGATACAGGAAACCAATTCTACAAATCATGTCTTTAGAAGACGGTGTAGCGGCATTGAAAAATTCTACAGATCTTGTCTTCCTGAAATTGCAGTGGAGCAGATCGACAACAGCGAATCTTGTCTTCCTAAAGTTGCAGTGAAGTAGATTTAAGCCACCATCCCAGCTCCCTAAAGTTGTAGTGGAGTAGGCTGAAATTGTAGATCTTGTCTCCCTGAAGTTGTAGTGGAACAGATCAAACGTGGCAAATCTTGGCTTCCTGAAGTGGCAGTGAAGCAGATTTGAGCCACCATCCTAGCTCTCTAAAGTTGTAGTGGAGTAGGCTGAAGATTGTAGATTTCGTTTCCCTGAAATTGTAGTGGAGCGGATCGATGACGGCAAATCTAATCTTCCTGAAGTTGCAGTGAAGTAGATTTACGCCACCAAACTAGTTCCCTAAAGTTGTAGTGGAATAGGTTAAAATTGCAGATCTTGTTTCCCTGAAGTTGCAGTCGAGCAGATCGAAGAAAATAAGCATTAACCCCTTAGGTAGTAGGGCAACAGGTCGAAGATTGCAGGATCTTGTCTCCCTGAAGTTGCAGTGGAGCAAGATCGAAGTCACAATCCTTATCTCTCTGAAGTTGCAGTAGAGCAGGGTAAAAACACGTGAATCGGGTCTCCCTGAAGTTGCAGTGGAGCATATTGAAGCTACTTGAAGAAAATGAGCACCAAAGAAATCATGATTCTGCGAAACGGGGCAAAATTGGCCCTCTTTGAAGTCTTTACTCTATTCTCGTTACACGTTAATGAGCAAAGAGGGGCAACTGTAAATAGGCCAATATACCCGGGCCCAAAGAAATAAATAAAAACAAAAAATATATAAAAATCCAAATATCAACAGTCCATCAGTCCAAAAATTACTACTATGGCCCATAGCCTATTTACAAAAAAACCAATCCCATGACCCAAGGACTGACCCAATACCTGAAATGAGCCCAAATGGCCCAAATGTTAAACAAATTTCACCAAACCCTAGCCCTAGCAGCAGATACGCCGCAACCATTCAGCCTCCACCGCCTCGGTATGCTCCAGCATTTCAGCAGTCACGCGCGCGCCCGTACGTCAGCTCCGTACCCTCTAGCAGCCTCTCACACGCGCCTCCATACGTCATCCCTTCCCCGTACCAGAGCGCCACGCACCCTGTACCTGCAAAAAAGGGACAAGCGCACAGCAAAACAAACAAAAATAGCGAAGAATATTGTATTTTCGATTTATTTTTTCTCTCTTTTCGGCTATAAAAGCCAAGCTTTTAATCTTTGTAAAGGTGACGCATACAGAAGCAATAGAAAGCAAAAAAACAGAGCAAGGTGATTTTTTGCTTTAAATCTTTGGGGTTTATTACGTTTTTTCTCTCTCGATCTGCTCCCTTTGATTTTCTTTTTCATTCTTTACATCTAAATAAAAGAAAAAGGAAAAACAAAAACTTTACCTCGCAAATCCGCCTTCGATCCTCTCTTGCTTCGTCGAAATCGAAGTTAAAAGAGGGGTTTGTGAGGCCAAAGAGTGACGAATCGAAGCCCAAAGCATGAGGCGCCGTTCTTGATGGTGATTTGATGCTTGAAAGAGGGATTTAGGGTTCAGCTAGAGGGGGAAAGGGAAGGCTAGGGTTTGCTGAAGAAGGGGAAATGAGGCTAGGGTAGTTCGGCTGGTGGAGAATTGGTTTTTACCCATTTTAACGAATCCAAAACGGCGCCGTTCTGAGCTTTATCCATTAGGTCCAAAACGATGCCGTGTCGTCCATGCCCGACCTGATCCGGTCCTCCCCCCTGGGATCTGTGCGGTTTTACGGTGAGGGGATATTTCCAATATAGATCCTTCCCTTTTCGCGTGGCATTCGAATCAGCCTATATCCGCGTTTCTTTCTTTCTTTTAAATTGCCTTGTAATTTCACGTGCATTTGCACTTTAGTCCAAACTTCAGCGTTGCGTTTTGGGGGTCTGGGTTATTTCCAGACTTGGTCCCTGCGCATTCGCATGTGTTGCTCGCCGATCCCCTTTATTATTTTGTCAGTTGATTTTGTTCATAATTTGTCTCTTTTATCTTTAATTCTATTTTAATTAAGTCTCTTTTATTTTTATTTTTATTTTTCATTTTATGATTCATTTTTGTTTTAAAGGCACATTCGACATTTTTATCTTTGTTTTACGTTTTATATTTTAGGTTATTTTAATGTTTTTATTTTGTTTCTCTTTTTCTTAAATCACTATTGTATTGTTTGCTTTTTTATGCCATATTATTACAACATCTTGCATAATGCTTTGTAAATATCTTTGTATATATTACTATTATTATATATATTCATTACATTTTATGCACATTATTAACCTTATGTCATTTTATACACATAATTCCTTTTAAATTTATTATTGTATCGTATAATCCTATGTAATATTTTTTAAGCTATTATCATTATATGTATATACATTTGTGTACACCATATTTAATCTATACATTATTAAACCCGCGTATTTTACACATATAGTTTTCTTTATATATAGTTATGCTCTTAAATCTATCATATAACTTACAATAAAATCAATTTAATCTTGTATGTATTACATGTTTTTACAAGTAATTACTTTTAAAGTTATATATATATGATGTGTAAATTCATTATGTTTCTAAGATTATGTTTTATTATACATTTTTTGTAATCTTTTCATATTTGTTACATATTTTAAAAAAATTTATGAAAATTGTCATTTTTTAAGCTAATATTCTTCAATATTTTGTATGTTATTTGATTAAAAATATTTATTCCATAACACATATTTTAATAATTATGTATATACGAAACTATTTTAGAAACCTCATTTTTGTAATTATGAAATTATTATTCTTGAATATTCCTTTATATTATATCGCTTTTGTGTTTTATATAGCCCATTATTTAAATGTTTTAATATAAGGGCATGTGTATATTTTTTAGACTAACTTAAAATTTATATATATTATTATTAATCTCATTCTTTTTACAAATTTATATGTACATATTTTTTATAAATCTATTTTGGGTATTATGTATTGTCATGCATTTTTATTATTCTTTTATATCATATATTTTTTAATTATCATGTTTTTTGTAAACCTTCAAATGAATTTGTGTTTAGAACATTTACATTTACATGCAATTGGATTCAAACTTTGATTCTATAATTTTTCTTTCAATAATTATATATATTCTTAGTTTCTACGCAAATTTACCAACTTATATATTACGTATTTTAAAAATATTCATTCCACAATATATATTTTAATGATTGCGTGTGTTTATTAAGCTTGTCTTTACAAATGTTTTTTTATTTATCAATTCATCAATCCATATAGTATGTGTCATGCAGTTATCATTGTTTTAAAATAGTTTTACACCATATTGCTTATTCGATCTGCATTTTGTTTTATGCATCTAATAGTAGTCATTTTTATTATACCATGTATATTTTTGTTGCATATTATTTATTCATTGTTTCATATTGTCATGTTAATTATTCTCCATGCATGATCGAAATTGAGTTATATTTCCAAGCTAGTTCTGCTTAGTCATTTAAGTTCTCGTTAGTTGGTTAAATAAATTGTATTGCCTCCACTCTCCCATTGTCGTGTTTTATGCATACGCGTATTGCCCCATATCATCGTTTTCCACTTGATTTTTGAAATGTGGTTTTATAAAATCTAAATTTTATGATTAATTTCATTTTATTTCAAATCAAATTAATGCTTTTTAAGCTAGTTTCACAACTATTAAAAATCCTTTGAAACGAAGGTGATATTCGATACTTGGTAATTTGTGGAATCGTGCCTTAACGTGTTGGGTTGCAATTTCTCGTTTGCTCAAAGTAATCGAATGTCCCTTTAGAATTTCACTCATGTCTTTTAAAAATCCCTTAAACGAAGGCGATGTGCATTATTTGGCAATTCGCGGAATCGTGCCCTAACGTGCTGGGTTGCAATTTCTCGTTTGCTTAAAATAATCAAATATCCCTTCAAAATTTCACTCATGTTTTCTAAAAAATCCTTTAAAATTAAGGCAATACTCGGTGTTTGACAATTCGGGAATCATGCCCTATCGTGCTAGGTTGTGATTTCTCATTTGTTCAAAACGATTGAATATTCCTTTAGGATTTCACTCATGTTTATTAAATACCTTTCAAAACGAAGGTGATCTTCGATGTTTGGTGATTTGAGAATCGTACTCTATCGTGCTGGGTTGCGCATTTTCATTTGTTCAAAACAATCGAAGATTCCTTCGGAATTTCGCTCACGTTCTCTAAAAACTGTTTAAAACAAAGGCAATGTTCAATGTTTGGAAATTCGTGGAATCGTGCCCTACTGTGCTGGGTTTCGATTTTTCGTGGGATCAAATAGTTGGGCATCCTTTTGTAATTTTCGAATTATATACTTTCGGAAGTCGAAACAAGAAGATTTTTGGCAATCAACTCGGGTTACTCAAAAAAAAAAGAACCACATTTCAAAAACATCTTTAAACTTTAGACATAAGGACAGTATTTAATCGATTCGGTACCAATTTTGGGCGTAGTGAGGGTGCTAATCCTTCCTCATGCGTAACCGACTCCCGAACCCGTTTTCTCAAAAGTTCGTAGACCAAAATCGTTGTTTTAGTAAACCAGAAATGTTTTATTAAAATAACCAAATTCTTAGGTGATCCGATCATACCAAAACAAAAGGATCGGTGGCGACTCCATATTTCTGTTTTTCAAAAGTCGATTCCCTCGTTTTCATTAAACCTAAAATTTTCAAAAAGGGATGGTTTCGACAATTCTCATTAAGTTTGTAAATACATCTAAAGTTAACTTGTAATGAGTTATTGAACTTATGGTTTAAATTACTCTCCCCCTGACTCATTACGAGTTATTATTTCTCTCCCCCTAATGTCGAAAAAACTATTGAATCAAAATTGTAATCACAAATCATGTCATAATTGAATCTTGAATACATTCAAAACATCTAATAATATAAAGAAACTTGTAATTAATATATATTCCCAACTTTCTTTGAGGAATTTCTCATCTTTGTGCATTGTGGTGCAGCAATTGGAGCATATATGCACATATTCAAAGATGAGAAATATTTAGCTTTTGATCAAAAACCAATTGTAATGGGAGTATTTGTAACTTATTGGCTTAATGCGTACAACACGTAAATCAACATAATCTCGTTTTGAAATAAAAAGTTTAGTTCTCATAAGTAATGGTTTAGACATTAATCAAAGGCGTTCAATCAATAATTTTTCTAATCCATTATATGCATAAATAAAAAACTTTTACAAAAGTTTTTCAAACTCAATCAATAAAAGAATGAGGTATAAACTCATCAGTATTAGCAAGATAAATTATCTTAATTGCATGATCTGAAGTTAATTATTTAAACAAACAATCTTGCAAACGAAAGGTTACAAATTGATAACACATATGTGATTATTTTGTAGATGCATCTACCAAAATCATATAATATCAAAACCATCCACATGGTGGATGAATGAGCCTATATTCGTTTCAGAAATGCAAGACATTAAATCTCAACTTTAGCTAGTGAGTTTCTACAAATCAATTTTCATTGAGAATAAACAACATATGAGAATTCTTTTAAATTAAAGAATCTTTTGGTTCTTTAATGAATATTCATATGAATTCTTTAATAAATATATGATCCAGAATGGTCTAACTAGTCACGCCAAGTAGTAAATGCATTGGTATCAGTAAACTTCTAGTTTGCTTTAACATGTGTTTCAATTGTACTAAATTGTAACAAAATAATAATTTTACTATCATTTCTTTTATTTTGTATCCATATATAAGTACTATTGCGACATTTACTACTGAAAATGTCTAAACCAATGTGAATATTATAATGTCACTAAGTGAACAAAATAATTATAATTTCCAAACAATTATATGCAATATTCACTTCAAGGAATATCCCAAAATCTTCAAATATCTAAAAAAAAAATTTACAACTTCAGGTGCATCCAACCATAACGAGCTTTAGATAGAATTATCATATTTTATTACTCATAAATAGATCTTTCACAGTCAAATATTTTGCTTGTAACCCTTAATGGGGATGATGACAAAAGAATAGTACAAAGATCATAAAATAAATATAAATTAATAAATCAATCCTCTCTTTTTCATGCTTTCAAAATAGATATTTATAGCAATAGTGATTCATATGAAATATAATATTTTCCTCATTCACAATGTCAATATAAGATCCGTTATAAATATTTTTTAAAACCAATGGATTAACCATCACAATATATTAACATATTAGTTCTTCTAGAGCTTTCGACTAATTTTGTACTATCAAATATTGAAATAATATTTGTTTGTTTTAGTACCAAATAAGAGAAATACTTTCTATCCACAATGATAGAATTTATTACTACATTCTCATATCCTTCCTCAAAGAATATTAGTAGAAACAAAATATTTAGGCATATGCCACATATGTGGCCAATAATCTTTCATATCACATTGATAACATAAGTTATCTTTACCCTTTGAAGAGTTATCTTGAGAACTCTCATTCTTCTCTTATTTATTACTATGTTCCCACTTTTAATGGTTCATGATTATATCTTTATTTTCTTTATGTTTGTATTTACTTCAGGAAATGCAATAACTCTAGTAGGATAGACTTCTAAAGTGATTCTTTATTTCATAATCACCATCAACATGCATGGATTTCAAATCAAAATCTATCTATTCATATTGTCATGATTAGTCTCCAATCACATCCTCAATTACAACAACAATCATGATCTTTATATTTGCATTTTTTATAATTGTTATGTATTGTTACATTCACTTTAGGGAAGGAAGCAAAACTAGTGAGAAGAATTTCATAGTTTTTCATTAGTAACTTATTATTTTGCTTAGCCACTAGAAGGTATGAGATCGTTCGAAAATACTGTTAAGTCATTTTCACAATATTGCCACCGCAGGAACACATTAGATATTTCAATCATATAGTGTAATGTATTCCTTCGAGGAATATATATAATACAAATACATGAGTATCACATGTTATTTATATATATATGGTTTTAATGTAAAACACATAAAGGTTTTATTCAACATATATCTTCTTGATATTACCATGGATGAGAAGTAGTAATTATAAACATCCTTTGTAATGAAGAAAAAGAGATCATCCCCAACCAAATATCAAAAATCAAACTTTGAGAATGAATCTTCCTTCTTCGTTTCATATGGATAGCGGTATCAAATCTTTCACCATCCTTAAGAACAAAAAGTAAAATAAGTTAATTAAAACAATGATAACGTATTATGAAAGAAGAATTAAAAATAATAATCAGAGATGAAACATTAAATTAAAGAAAATTCTTGTAAAAACTTTGCATCTTGCCATCAAAGATATTGAAAATCATGAAGGATAAATTTGATCATCGATAAAAGGGACTATCACTTTAAGCAAGATCATGCTAGTAACGTGTTATAAAATAAAGAGAGATGGAGAGAATAAAGAACAAAAAAATATGAAAGGAATAGAGGATGTACTTTATTGATCAAAAGAGATGATTACAATGCTTCATCAGAGTCTCTATGTATAGGCATAAAAAGTATAAAAAAATAGAGATCTAATTCTATTAATTATTAGAATTTAAAGTACATTAAAACTTTATTTTAATTATGATGAACATTCACTTAATAAGAAATTCATAACAATAATACTAAAAAAAGTTAAATGGGTAGGAAAATGGGAGTCATTTTGAATTTTATGATTGATGGACTGCAATGTCATTTTGACAATATATTGATGGAATTCATTTTGGTTCTAATATGTTATGTAAGTAATTAATAAATATTAAATTGGTGAAAGACAATTTAAGAAGCATTTAATGTTAATCTCAAAAGGCTCAATTGAATGTAAATTTACCTTAAAAACTTATTAATTTTACAATTATTTTCTAAAGACATTTTCAAAGCCTTAATATAATTATTTTAAATGTTTTCTTTAAGTAATTTAATTTTAGTGTAGATATTTTGTAAAGATGTCAACATCCATAATGCACGGAAACTTCCTAAATCTGGCTGCTAATTAGTTTATCTGAATCACGGTGGTCAAGCTTTCACAGCCCTTATGACTGATTTGAATAACCTTTTGGTCAAAATATCATAGGAACTCCTATTTAAAAATCATATTGTATTTCGTTCTATAACTTAAAAAATAGACGAATTAATGTATATATGTTAAATAAAAAAATAAATTAATCTTTTTTTTTAAATTTGTATTTTTTTACACAGTTAAAAATTGACATGATTGATGAGATAACCAAACAGTGACACATAGTATGTAAATCATACTAATGTACATGCATCAATTTTTAGTAGTAAATTTGGATGAGATTTTTAATAAAATTATTAATTTGTTATTTTATCTAATATATAAAAATTAATTTGTCAATTTTTAAAATAAAAAAATATAATCTAACTCCTAATATAATTGACTTTATGACACTTTTATCGTAAAGTTTTTAGACACACTCCTATTTTGAATTCTTCTATAACTAATAAATTTAAGGGAAGATAAAGATAACTGTCTAAAGTAACTACTCAAATGTATTAAAAATGTTAATTAAATGTATGAGTGTTATTAATTTTAAAAAAGTGTTTGTATTTTACACATGCTGTATAAATTTATATATTTTTGACAATAAACTTTACTCAGACATTTCATTAAAATATATGAATAATTAATAATTAATATTATTAAAATGACTTCACATTTAATTCACTATAATGCATTTAAAAAGTTCCTTATTTTATATCAAAGCCGACGAAAAGTGGGGCTATGGCGACAGGCTTATTTTGAAATGTTTTTCGTGCTTAATTGAGTAGGTAAAGGTTAAGCCTGGCTTTTAATTTTCATTTTATATAAAAAAAATGGAGTTTGCCAACTTTGAATTAAATTATTATATGATCTTTTGAAATTATATTTTAGAATTTAATATTCAATATTTAAATCCATGTTTAATATTCCTTTGACTTTTTTCCAATAACAAATGTCTAAAAAAACAACAGGTTAAAATATTGTATAAGTGCCTATATTTTTTAAAATTAAAATTTAATTAATTCCTGTATTTTTATTTTAAGAATTTAATTTATTTACTTTTCATATTAACTTTAATTAATACTATTAATATTTTTTATTGAATTTGTTGGTGTGATATTTGAAATAAAAACAATTTCATTTTATATCCATGTAAGTAAAAAAATTAAATTTTAATGAATTTGAATTTAACAAAAATAAAAATGAACAGTGTTAACAATTAATCCTAATTTTTAAAATTTAAAAAACAAATATATTAAATTTCTAAAAATAAAAATACAATGAAATATTTTAAATTCTACACACATGTAAGTAAAATATATTATAAAAAGTTACGCTTTAATTTAAATCAAATTATTAATAATGTTAAAAATATTCTGTTAACGTGAGATTTTAAAATAAATCAAGGAAAATAGTAGAAATCTTTTACCGCCCATACTGACAAGTCCCAACATATTATAAGTCAAAGCAAAAATAATGGAAAAATATTTTGTCCAATAGACTTGAAAGTAGCAAACATGTAGGAGTTCAATTTTTGGACGCAAGATTATTGTTTATAGTAAATATATTATTTTTAAAATGAAAGCTTACAAACAAGGACGACGCCATTTTTGATCTTTCAGAACAATCCCTGAAGCTATAAAGAGCAGAATAACAGGATGTGACACCACAGCATCCCAAGCATTGCAATCAAAAGAAAAAGCAAAGGCGAGGGTCTATTTTCTTCACAAACTACAATGGGTTCCGAGTCTTTAGTAACCAAGAGGTAACTAAGTCCTGCATTCATATTTCACTATATTGGATTTAGATATTTCAATTTTGGCCAGTCGAGTTGATTTTAGATCGTTTAATATAATGTTGATAAGGTGGATTTTTAGTATATCAACTTTTTGTCTACTTTGTTTGATACAGACTAGATGGTAAGGTGGCACTGATAACTGGTGGTGCCAGTGGCTTAGGAGAGTGTTCAGCCAGGCTATTTCTCAAACATGGAGCCAAGGTTCTGATTGCTGATATTCAAGACGAATTGGGCCACTCCCTTTGCCAAGAGCTCGGAACTGAAAACTTCAGCCATGTCCATTGTGATGTAACATGCGAATCTGATGTCGAAAATGCCGTAAACTTAGCAGTCTCCAAGTTTGGAAAACTCGATATCATGTTCAACAATGCTGGCCTTATTGGTGATGGTGAAGTCAGAGTGACAGACGCCAGCACTGACAACTTCAAGAGAGTGTTCGATATCAATGTCTTGGGTGGTTTCTTGGGAGCCAAGTATGCAGCCAAGGTCATGGTTCCGGCCAAGAAAGGTTGCATTCTCTTCTCGTCGAGTATTTCTTCAAAAATCAGCATCGGTCTGCCCCATGCATACAAGGCATCGAAGCATGGCGTCGTAGGGTTGACGAAGAGCTTGGCCGTGGAGTTAGGTGAGCATGGAATTAGAGTTAATTGCATTTCACCTCACGCAACTGTGACCCCATTGTTCCAAACAACACTGGGGTTGTTCGATAAGAAGAAGGGAGAGGAGATGATTGCGGCTTCAGCTGTGTTGAAAGGCACCGTATTGGAACCTGAAGATTTTGCACATGCAGCACTGTATTTGGCAAGCGATGAGGCTAAATTCATCAGTGGTGTTAACGTGCCTGTCGATGGAGGGTATAATCTCAGTAACCAGTCATGGAAGATGGGATTTGCAGCACTTTTTGGATAAATCAACAAGTCCTCTATTTTAATCTTTGAACAATATTTTCTTCAATAGGGAGAATAAAAATTACCCAAGATTAAAGTACTTGTAATAAATTGTACTGTCGATCGGTCTGTGATGTATGCTTTCTTCATCAATATGCAATTATAGCACGTGTTACCTGCAGTCTCTGAGGAAAACAAGACGTGCTAATTTGAATTTTCAAACTCTAGTATCCTTAATCAAGATATGAAAATCCTTCGGAAAGTTAGTCTTCATTTTCATCCATCTTTATAAATTATAACACTAATGAAGAATCTTAAATTTGATGTAAACTAAATTAACTAATAAATTGATCAAGGTAAGAATACCTATCGATTAATATTAGTTATGCTGAGTACATATATCGCTCCCTCGAAGACTACAATTACTAGTAATTATTATGTTTCTATCATTTAACCTAATAATTTAAAAGATTGCTTATTAAACTCTCTAAATTAACTAATGAATGCACCAAAGAATAAAACACAAAAATAAAGAATTAATCAAGTGACAAAATAGTACCTAGATGAGAATCCATTTAGATTTCATCTATAATTCTCAATCTAATTTATGCAATTTATTTTTGTTAGAAGTTGTGTGACATAAATTCTTATTAAAATAAATACAAGGGTGAAGGCCAAACTAGACAGATTGGGAATGAACTTGATATAACAGATTGGGTGTATGAACTTTTTGAACTTTGAAATATGGGACCAAATTGGACATAATTTCAAATTTACATGCCTTCGTCGCCTCTTTCCATAATATCTTCTTTTGATTTTGAAAATCAAAATATGATAGCAATTTTTCTCCTTGAAGATTTTGGTTTTGGAAAATTGTTTGTAACACCCCAAATTTCTATAATTTCGGGTTTTGTGGTTGTTGAGCATAGAAATTTTGAAAATTTTGTTCTGATTCTTTTTTGTATATATATATGTGTGTGGTTTAAGAGGTTAAGTGCTTTGGGTGTGCTTGGGAAGTCCCAAGTTCGAGCCTTAACTTGGGCTAAAATTTTGGTTTTTATAAGAATTAAGCCTGGGTTTTGGCTAACGGGTTTATAAGAATTTATTTGTAAGAATATGACAGAATGCGCCTATTGGTTTGGTGGTTAGGTGGTGTATTGGTATGATGGGGGTCTGGGGTTCAATTCTCTGTGTGGGAAAAAAGAGGAGTATTTTGCTGCAAATTTCAGCTAAAAGTTTGCATTTTAGTAAACTGCTGAGTAGGGGGTAGTCGTAGATTGCAGGGTTATCTAGTTAGTTTGCAATTCTTCCTAAAATCCTCTCCTGCCGAAATTCTTTGCAATTTCCCTCTCCACCTTTCATTTTGTTTTCTTTTTGCTAAAAATCCCCCATTTTTGTGCTGCCGAAATTTTGGTTCTTTTATCCTGCTCCTCCGTTTACTTTCCTCCGATTAGTTTTGGCGCGAATTTAGTAAGTATGGTCTTGTTAAATTGCGTAGTTTCGTTGGGAGATTATTTAAGAGGGATTTTTGTTTTCTGTATAGAGGATTATCAAGGTTCTATAGATCACTAATCGAGGTTCTAAACAGCGAATAATCACCGTTATTCGTTGAAGTAAGTAGAACTCTCGTTTCGAGATTTGTCTATTCTTAGTAAATCATTTAAGTGATCAATTTTGGTCTCGGGTTTGTTAATAATATGTTCTGGAGTGCTCGGGATTGTGTTAGCTTCGAAACGATACTAGGTGTGTACTCTAATAAATCTAAAATCGCGTTTCAACGAAAGTAAAAAATGCTACTGTCGACGCCACACGGGAGTGTGGACTGCCCATGTGGAGGCCGTGTGGCGATACACGACCATGTGTTCGACGAGCCAGACCGTGCGCATGCCACACGGATGCGACAGACACGGGCGTGTGATGGCTTGTAGGCCGTGTGAGAGGCACGGGCTCAGGCAAATGGGCTGTGTGGGCCACACGGATGTGTGGGCCCATACAGGTGAACCACACGAGTGTGTGGGAATCTGGGTCAGGCTATGTGATCCACATGGGCAGGGAACACGGGCTTGTGAATCCAATTTTGTTGAAATGATCTGTGAGGTTGCACGGGTCGCCTAAGTCAACTGTGACCTGACTGTAAGGGCGGTAAGCATTACTCAGTCCCTTACTCTGATTGGTTACTGAAAAGTATGTTAATATAAGCATGTGTATCTGTCTGATTCTGTATATCTGCTCTGACATGATGTTGATATGATCTGCTATCTGCATAATAGCATGCTATGATACTTGTGATGCATTTCATTGGGTTGGAATTGTTGTGAAGAGAAGGAGGTCTGAGAGGCGATTAGCCTGTTATCTGGCAGCAATACTGTATTTATATATATATAAATTGCCATGTACTATTTTTCGGTACCAGTTGGTGTGTAGGGTTGGATGGGTTGATTAAATCCCCATACTTGGTGTGTAGGGTTAGGTTGGTCAATTCTATCCCTACATGGTGTGTTGGGTTGGACAGAGATGGTGTGCAGGGTTGGTGGGCATGTTTTCTGATATTTGATCTGTTATGCATTTGACATCTGTATGGCTAAAGATGAAATATTTGTATTCTGTTATCTGTTGGTATGCATTCTGTTGTGGGGATGTACACACTGAGTTTGTGAAAACCCACCCCTTTGTTATTTTGTTTGTTAAGTAATCCTCAGCAGTAGATGGATCTGTGATAGAGGGCTCGATGGTGACCACTGGTAGACATTTACGGATTGTTGAGTAACACTTTATTTTGTCTACTTTATTTAATTATATGTTTTGGGATTAATATGGGTTTGGGCACGAACTATTCTTGGGTTTATTTTGGGATTTGAAGTTGTTAAATTATTTATTTATGTCTTGATGATGTTTTAGCTTCCGCGTTAATGAAAAATTTTCACTTAATATCTGGAATAGAATTTCACGACTTAAGTAAAGATAACAAAATTGGATAATTTTGACTTGCTAAGGTTTTCTAAAAAGCACTCACATGTGACACCGCCAGATTCGGCCATAACGTCTAGGCTGAGTTTGGGGGTGTTACATTTAGTGGTATCAAAGCCAGGTTTAAAACTCGACTGTGAATTTTGGATTCCAAAATTGGTTTTAGAGAAACACTTTCGAATGTTTTCAAATACTCTGATAATAAGTATGTGGTACACCGAGCCTCCAGCACTGATCCTGTAAGTTCTCTAAAACTCTGATATGTACTATTTGAAAGCATGTTTATACTAAAATTTTGTGTGTATCTATCCGAAATTCTGTGTATGGGTTAGGAGACACTTTAGGTAGTGTAAACTAGAAACCGTAGTTAGTTTACTACTCGCGATAACTGACTCTGAAACGCTATTACTATATTGCATAAAATATCTGCTAACAAACATCGAAACTGTAAACTGATTGCATAAATTTTTTAAAATAGATTAATTTGATAGTTACGATAAGCACACATTGTACTCGTGGATGGGGTATTAGAGGTAGGGGTCGTAGAGGGATTCGAGCTGAGTCCTTCGCATCTGATACGATCCCTAATCTGGAAACTAGCGAGACGCCGGTGTCACCTGTTACGGAGACTGATGCTGAGTCTCAGGACTGCACAGCTGGGGACGATGCATTGTCCCAGGCCATGCTATGAATTCTGGAGAGGGTCGCTGGGGTGAATGTTGGATTTGGAGGCTATGGGTCGGTTACGGAACGATTCCGGTCGAACGGGGCTAAGATATTCAAGGGTATCGCTGGATTTGCTCCGAGTGTGGTCGAGTACTGGATGAAGGCCACGAAGCATATCATGGATGATCTGGACTTTTCTGATGAGCAGAAGCTCAAAGGCGCTGTGTCATTGCCGCGGGCTGAGGCGTATCAGTGGTGGCTGACTGTTAAGGAGGGCACTCAGCCTGATCGACTGACTTGGAATCTGTTTAAAACCACTTATCAGAGTAAGTACGTGAGAGCCAGTTACACTGACACTAGGCGACTTGAGTTCCTAAATCTTACTCAGAGAGGTCATTCAGTAGCCGAGTATAGGGTCGAATTTCTGAGACTGAGCCGTTATGCGCGAGGCATTGTGGAAACTGAGTATGAGCGCTGTATTCATTTTGAGGACGGCTTTAGGGATAACTTGAGGGTCCTGATAGCTCCTTAGAGGGAGCGTAAGTTTTCCATATTGGTCGAGAAGGCCAAGATTGTGGAGGAGGTTAAGTGCGCTGAGCGCCAGAACCGTGACAGAGGGAAGGCTAATAGAGATATAGAGTCTTCGAATACTGGGGTGAGGCCTAGGAAAAAGGCTAGATCTGATGGGCCCATAAGAGTTGGGCCTACTGTTGCACTTGCAGGGGTAGCGATATGTCAGCTTTGTAATAGACACCATCCATGCGAGTGTTGGAGGTCTATTGGAGCTTGTCTTAAATGTGGGTCTTCTGAGCATCGTGTTAAGGACTGTCCATTGAAGACTAATCAGATGCAAGCTCTGGCTACGGAGACTGCGCAGCTGCCGAGGGTAGTTCAGTAGCCACCTAGGGGCCGAGGTCAGGCTAGGGGTGGTAACGGTATGGGCCGAGGACAGAAAGCATCGAGCCGAGGTGCTGGGCTGACTAAGGTGAGGCAGCCTGCGCTTATGTATGCTGCACGTCGTCATGAGGATGGAGATGCTCCGAACATCATGACAGGTACGTTTTTAATCCTTAACATACCTTATGTTGCACTGATAGACATAGACTCTACACATTCCTACGTTGCATGTTCTGTGTCTGAGACTTTGGGAATACCATATGAAAGCACTTCTAGTGAGATTTCAGTGGTGAGTCCATTGGGGCAGTTTATTAGGGTTAGTAAACTGTTCAGAGATTTTCCGTTGGAAGCCCAAGAAATAATATTTCTGGCTGATCTGATGGAACTTCCATTTGGAGAGCTCGACTTAATTCTGGGTATGGACTGATTGGTGAAGCATCGTGTAAGTCTAGGTTGTGCTGAGAAGAGGGTGGTTCTAAGGATCAAGGAGGATAATGAGATAGTCATAGTTGGAGAACGACGAAATTATCTGAGTAATGTGATATCTGTATTAGTGGTAGAGAAGCTGGTGAGGAAAAGATGTTGGGCATTTTTAGCCTACATCAGTGTCTCGGATTCTATGGAGTTATCGGTTAAGGACAACCGTGCTGTGAAGGACTTTCCAGATTTTTTCTAGAGGAATTACCAGGATTACCTCAGAGCAGTGAGGTAAAATTTTGGATTAAGTTGATTCCTGATACAGCTCCAGTGCCTATCGCCCTTTACCGAATGACACCTAAGAAGCTGGTGGAACTGAAGGCTGAAATTTAGGAGCTGTTAGATCATAGGTTTATCCGTCACAGTATGTCTCCATGGGGAGCACCTATTCTGTTCGTAAAGAATAAGGATGGTACCATGAGGATGTGTATCGACTACCGTCAATTGAACAAGTTGACGATTAAGAATAAGTACCCACTTTCGAGGATAGATAACTTATTTGATCAGTTCAGAGGGGCTTCAGTGTTTTCTAAAATCGATCTACGGTCAGGTTATCATCAGTTGAGGGTAAAGGAGGCAATGTACATAAGATGGCATTTAGGACTCGTTATGGGCATAGTTATGCTCTTTGGGTGGCATAGTTATGCCCTTTGGGTTAACTAATGCACTAGCGGCATTTATGGACTTGATAAACCGAGTGTTCCAGCCCTACTTGGATCAGTTTGTGGTGGTGTTCATCAATGAAATTTTGGTGTATTCTAAGTCTGAGGACGAGCATGATGAACATTTAAGAGTGGTTCTATAGATCTTTCGTGAGAAACAGTTGTATGCGAAGTTCACGAAGTATGAGTTCTGGCTTAGGGAGGTAACCTTTTTAGGGCATGTGGTTTTTATTGAGGGGATTCGAGTAGATCCTCGTAAGATTGAGGCTGTGATGGATTAGAAATAGCCAAAGAATGTGTCAGAGATTCGCAATTTTCTGGGACTGGCAGGATATTACCGACGTTTCGTAGAGGGGTTCTCATTGGTCACAGCGCCATTGACTAAGTTGTTACGAAAAGAAGTTCCTTTTGTTTGGACTGACGCACAGCAGGAGAGCTTCGAGAAGCTCAAAATAGTTTTGACCCAAGCTCCAGTTTTGATATAGCCTGAGCCTGGTAAGGACTTCATGGTTTATAGTAATACGTCACATGTAGGTTTGGGTTGCGTCTTGATTCAAGACGGTAAGGTAGTTGCTTATGCATCTCGCCAGCTGAAGACTCATGAGGCTAATTATCCGATACATGATTTGGAGTTGGCGGCGATTGTCTTTGCATTGAGATGGGTAGAAGAAGTTGTGATGCTTGGCTCGATCCATGATCCGAAACCGTGGTATATAGGATAGAAAAGAATACACCAATCCTAAGGATCCATACATAGGATTAATTGTGGACCCAGGAGAAAATTTGAGTTGTGTTTAGTCTTTTATTTTTGTATTTAAGATCTTGTATATCTAGATAAAAATATATCTATCAAAAATATAGACAATAGAATTGGCTCAATCCTTTTAGTAAAAGATTGGGCCGAGTTTAATTGCAATTCAACAAACCGACAGTAATTACGCATTATCTGTATAGAGAGAAATGTACCATCTACACTGATCACAAGAGCCTCAAGTATCTCCTCACTCAGAAAGAGTTAAATCTTAGGCAGCGTCGATGGGTTGAGCTGCTCAAGGACTACGAGTGCAGTATTGAGTATCACCTTGGAAAGGCCAATGTGGTCGCCGGTGCGTTAAGCCGTAGGGCTATGACCAATTTGAGAACGATGTTCGTTCGATTGAGCCTTTATGACGATGGGAGTCTCCTGGCTGAGTTACAGGTCAGAACGACGTGGCTGGCTCAGATTAAGGATAAGTAGTTAGGGGATAAGTCTCTTCAGTTGCGATTTCATCAAGTTGAGACTAGGACTACAACTGACTTCGGGATTAATAGTGATGGGGTACTGTATTTCCGAGGTAGGATCTGTATACCTAATGATGAGGGTTTGCGACTGTCGATTCTGAGGGAAGCACATAGTAGTCCTTATGCTATGTACCTTGCTAGAAACAAGATGTATAAAGATTTTCGAGAGTTGTACTGATGGCCAGGGTTGAAACGTAAGGTTACCGACTTTGTTGCTCGCTGTTTGACGTACTAGCAGGTTAAGACTGAGCATCAGTTATCGTCGGGTTTGCTACAGCCAGTGAAAATACCGATGTGGAAATGGGAGCGAGTAACGATGGACTTCATTAGTGGCTTACCCTAACAACCACTAAGAAGGACTCTGTTTGGGTCATTGTGGACCGATTGACCAAGACTGCACATTTCATTCCTGTTAGGACAGACTTCTCTCTACAGAAGTTGGCCAAGCTTTACATTTCTGAGATAGTGAGGCTGCATGCGGTACCTGTCTCGATCATTTCTGATAGGGATCCTCGTTTTACATCTCAGTTTTGGGGAAAGCTTCATGAGGCTTTGGGTTTACGACTTGACTTTAGTACTGCATTTCATCCTCAGATAGACGGTCAGTCAGAGAGAGTGACTCAGATACTGGAGGATATGTTGAGAGGATGTGTTATGGATTTTCGAGGTAGTTAGGAAGAGTACTTGCCTCTAGCAGAGTTCGCTTACAACAACAGTTATCAATCTAGTATATAGATGGCACTGTATGAGGCACTTTATGGTCGTAAGTGTCGCACTCCTTTGTGTTGGACTGAGTTCAGTAAACGACGTGTTTTAAGTCTGAAATTAGTATCAGAAACTGAGGATAAAGTCTTCCTGATTTGAGATCATCTAAAAGGGCTTCTGATAGACAGAAGTCCTATGATGATATGAAGAGAAAGGACATCAAGTATTCTGTGAGGGACATGGTTTTCCTTAGGGTCTCGCCATGGAAGAAGGTTCTGAGGTTCGGTCAAAGGGTAAGCTGAGCCCTCGGTTTATTGGGCCGTACTGGATTCTGAATCGAGTAGGGCCAGTCGCATATCAATTAGAGCTACCTCCAGAGTTAGACCGTATACATGATCTGTTCCATGTCTCGATGTTGAGACGCTACCGCTCTGATTCTACGCACATTGTGCCTTTGGAGGAGATTGAGGTTAGGCCAGATCTGACGTTCGAGGAAGAGCCAGTTCAGATTTTGGATCACGACGTCAAGGTTCTGTGTAGGAAATTTATACCTTTGGTGAAGGTGTTGTGGAGGAATCATAGCACTGAGGACGCTACTTGGGAGCCAGAGGATTCGATAAGTGATAAACCATAATTTATACATATTTTTATCTCATGCTTAACACGTTTATGGATGATTTTCTCCTTAAATTTGGTGAATTCGATGCTTCTAAACCTTTAATTTCATGTTTTATACTTAGGTGAGCATAGGAGGGTAAAAGGGTCAAGAAACGGGTCAAAAACGGAGAAAATAGGCCAACGTGGAAAATCAACACGGCCTGGACTTCCCTACACGGGTAGACCACACGTCCATGTAGTGTTAACAGGCTCTAACACGTCTTGAACTTCCTTACATGGGCATATTACACGGTCATGTCCATTTAGAAGAATTGAAGCACGACTTACACAGGTGGACCATACGCCCGTGCCTATTTAACAGCCTTGACCATGGTCTGAAGCAATCGCACACTGGCGTGTTACACGAGCGTGTCCCTATCGAGCCCAAGTATAGTCCTATTCAGAAAAGGCCACTCTTGAGGGCTTTTAGGCATTCTAAAGCCGATTTAAACACCTGATGAGGCACTTAAAAGGAGAACACAGAGAGGGAAACAAGGAATTACTTAAGGAAAGCCAATTAATCCATCTCAGAAGCCGAATTCATTATCAAGACTGAAGATCTCCCTTCAATTTCCTTCAGGAGTTTTGGGTTTTCTTTCTGTTTTGTTATCTTTATTCTTTTGAGATGTTTTCTTTCATCAATATAAACTCAACCCCCTAAATACCTAAGGGGAATGAAACCTAAGACGGATCTTGTTATTATTATCTGAATTGTATGATAAATATTTGACTTGTTCTTAATTATGTGTGCATAATTCTTGTTTTAATATTCCAGGATATTGATTCAAGTTAATGCACTTATTCAGAGGACCAAAAGTCCCTATCTAAAAGTTAATTTGTCATAATTAAGCGGAGTTGATTGCACGCCTAGAGATAGAATGATAAGATTTTGCCGGATTAGGGTGAAACCTAATAAGGGAGTCCATAGATCGAGTTAATACAATACTAGGGTGTTAATTAGAAAGAGATTTCAATTAATCATCTTAGGATTTGACGTTATTAGTCTCGAAAGAGATAATAATATAACTTAGGGATTTCTACGGATCAAGTCAAATGAATAAATCGTCTGATTCAGAGTCAAATAACAAGTGAAGTCTAGGTGGATTTTTCCTTGGGTATTGTCTTAATCAATCAAATTTTCTAAAAGTATTTTCCTTAATTTTCTTTCTCTGCACCCTTAGTTTAGTTAATTAGTTTAGATAAACAAATCCCTTAATTTTTAGGCTACATAATAAAAAGAAAGTAATTACTAGTACTCTTGGTTCCTTTGGGATCGACAATCCTGTTTTGCTAAAGCTATACTACTCTCCGATAGGTACACTTGCCTTCATCTTGATAATAGTTAGTTTCAAGAACGATTCATTTATAAATCTTTAAAACCTGTCACGAATATCACGTACCAATACGAAAATAGTGTCCTCACCTTTTCTAATCAGGTAAATTTGAGGACGAATTTTCTTTAAGGAGGTAGAGTTGTAACACCCCAAATTTCTATAATTTCAGCTTTTGTGGTTGTTGAGTATGAAAATATCGAAACTTTTGTTTTAATTCTTTTTAGTATATATATGTGGTTTAAGAGATTATGTGCTTTGAGGTGTGTTTGGGAGGTCCCAAGTTCGAGCCTTAACTTGGTTTAAAATTTTGGTTTTTATAAGAATTAAGTCTAGGTTTTGGTTAACGGGTTTATAAGAATTTATTTGTAAGAATATGACAGAATGGGTCTACTGGTCTGGTGGTTAGATGGTGTATTGATATGATGGGGGTCGTGGTTCGATTCCCTGCATGGGAAAAAGGAGAAGTATTTTGCTGCAAATTTCGGCTATGAGTTGAATTTTAGTAAACTGCTAAGTAAGGGAGTAGTAGTAGATTGCAGGGTTATCTAGTTAGTTTGCGATTCTTCCCAAAATCCTCTCCTGCTAAAATTCTCTGCAATTCCCCTCTCCACTTTTCATTTTGTTTTCTTTTTGCCGAAAATCTCCCCTTTTTGTGATGCCGAAATTTTGGTTCTTTTATCCTTCTCATCCGTTTACTTTCCCCGATTAGTTTTGGAGGAGAATTCGGTAAGTATGGTCTTGTTAAATTCCGTAGTTTCATTAGGAGATTGTTTAAGAGGGATTTTTGTTAACTGTATAGGGGATTATTAAGGTTCTGTGGATCACTAATCAGGGTTCTAAACAATGAATCATTATCGTTATTCGTTGAAGGTAAGTGGAACTCTCGTTTTGGGATTTGTCTATTCTTAGTAAAACATTCAAGTGATTGATTTTGGTCTCGGGTTTGTTAATAATAGGTTCTGGAGTGCTCGGGATTGCATTAGCTTCGAAACGATACCAGGTGTGTACTCCAATCGATCTAAAATCACGTTTAGACGAAAGCCAAAAAAGCTACTGTCTACGTCACACTGGCGTGTGGACTGCCCATGTAGAGGCCGTGTGGCGATACACCGCCGTGTGTTCGATGAGCCAGATCATGCGCATGCCACACGGGCACGATGGACATGGGTGTATGATGGCTTGTAGGCCTTGTGCGAGGCAAGCGCTTAGGAAAATGGGTCATGTGGGCCATACGGGCTCGTGGGCCACACGGGCATGTAGGCCTACATGGCTGTGTAGGAATCTAGGCCAAGTCGTGTGATCCATACGAGCAAGGGCAATTTGGTCCGTGTGACCCACACTGGCGTGTGGGCCCACACGGGTAAGGAACACGGGCGTATGGGTTGTTGAAATGATCTGTAAGGTTGCATGGGTTGCCTACGTCGACTGTGACCTGACTGTAGAGGCGGTAAGCGTTACTCAGTCCCCTTATTCTGATTGGTTATTGAAAAGTATGTTAATATAAGCATGTGTATCTGTCTGATTCTATATATTTGCTCTGACCTGATGTTGATATGATCTGCTATCTACATAATAGCATGCCATGATATTTATGATGCATTTCATTGGGTTGGGATTGTTGTGAAGAGAAGGAGGTCTGAGAGGCGGTTAGCCTGTTATTTGGCAGCGATTCTTTATTTATATATATAAATTTCCATGTACTGTTTTTCGGTACCAGTTGGTGTATAGGGTTGGATGGGTTGATTAAATCCCCATACTTGGTGTGTAGGGTTGGGTGGGTCGATTCTATCCCCACATGGTGTGTTGGGTTGGATAGAGATGATGTGCAGGGTTGGCGGGCATGTTTTCTAATATTTGATCTGTTATGCATATGGCATATGTATGGCTAAGGTTGAAATATCTGTATTCTATTACCTGTTAGTATGCATGCTGTTGTGAGGATGTACACACTGAGTTTACGAAAACTCACCCCTTTGTTATTTTGTTTGTCAGGTAATCCTCAGCAGTAGATGGATCAGTGACGGAGGGCTCGATGGTGACCACTGGTAGACATTTACGGATTGTTGAGTAACACTTTATTTTGTCTGCTTTATTTAATTATATGTTTTGGGATTAATATGGGTTTGGGCACGAACTATTCTTGGGTTTATTTTGGGATTTTAAGTTGTTAAATTATTGATTTATGTCTTGATGATGTTTTAGCTTCCGCGTTAATGAAATGTTTTCACTTAATATCTAGAATAGAGATTTCACGACTTAATTAAAGATAACAAATTGGACGATTTTGACTTGCTAAGTTTTTCTAAAAAGCACTCACATGTGACACCGCCAGATTCGGCCATAGCGTCTAGGCCGGGTTTGGGGGTGTTACATTGTTCTTACTATTTTTACCTCTACATTTTTTTCTTCACCATAAGTCGAGCAATTCTTTGCTCTTCAATTTCAAAAAGTGATCTAACTTCTCTAGTTTCTGAAAATTGTAACACTTTAGCCCTTTGATCCCTCTTTTCACAGTAACTAGACCTCTCATATAAAAAATATGATTAGGGTCAAAAATATGAATTACCTCATCCACCTTATTAGTTGGGAAAGAATCACTAACGAGACCTTATATAAACCATTATGAAGAGGTGTAGAGAATTTTTGTTAAATTACAAGAGGAAGGTAAAATTCTAATGTAGAGAATTTTTTTTGAATTACAAGAGGAGGGTAAAATTCTAACAACGCGAACAACTCAAACTCAAGCCACACTTGAAGTGGTGAACACTCTGTCCATCAGGACAAAACACGGAGTTCAAATATAGAGCATTTTTTACAGCATATTGTCAAAACCCATTTTTTTAAATTGACTTTTTATTTTGAAAAATAAAAATGGGAGTCACCATCAATCACTTTTAGGAGGCATGATCGGGTCACCTCATAATTTGATCGCTTTAATAAGAGGTTTGATTTATTAAAACAATGTTTTTCAGTCTACAAAAATCCATAAAAATGGGTTCCGGAGTTGAGTATGCACGAGGAAGGTTTAGCATTCTCGTTACGCCCAAAATTGGTACCTAATTGATTACTTGATGTCTTTAGTGTCGAAAATTAAAAATTTGAATAGAATTTAAAATACGATCCCTTATTAAGACATTACTTAACTAAATTAATTTTCACGAAAAGTGGCTTATTTCAAGTTAATCGAGAAGAAAGGATCATATCCCATAAGTTAGGACACAAAGCCTTATATCACCGAGAACAAGAATGAACACCATTTGATCATCACTTAAATATCGTTTTTATATATTTTAAAGTAAATATTCAACTATCTCAGTTTTAGAAAAAAAACCATATCATGTAAGTTAAGAACACAACTTTTCGAATTCCAAAATAATAATCATTACCTTGATTTAAAAAAAATTCATTTTTTGAGCGTTGTGCAATGACAAATGCAATATTTAAAGTTATATTTATTTAGTTTATTCGGATATAGTATAAAAATGAATGAATATATATATGTATAGTAATTAATGAAATAAAACAAAGCAGTGATAAGTAAAATGAGATGATATTAGGATAATAAATAAACGAATATATAAAAAAGGCTAAAAGTAAGATAAATATGCCATGCTTAGTGAACAATGATAATGCGACATCAATTTGTAGTAATAATGGCATAACGTGCATAATAAAATGTAAAAGTATAATAGTAATAATAAATCATGATACTAATATGCATAATAAGATAATAATAATGATAATAACAAAATGTGCAAGTAAGCAAAAAAATAAACAGTCTAATTTTTTTTGAAAGTATAAAAAGGTAATAAATAAATAAATAATGGAATAATAGCAAGGATAATATAAAAATAAAATGTATAAATAAAAGAAAATATAAATAACCTAAATTTTAAATACTAAAATAAATAACATAATAAATGAAGAGGAAAAATTAACCAAATAAGGGATTAAATTGAAATTTAAGAAAAACTTGAAGCATAAATCGCAAAATAAACAAAGAAAAGGAAATAAAGGACTAAATTTAAAATATAACAAAACTAACAGTCTAAATTATAAAGAAAAAAGCTGAAGGATTAAATTAAAATAAGATAAAAACTTTAGGGGGTCAAATGGCTATTATTCCCCTCACATTGACACGTGTCATTCCCCAAGGGTTCACAGTGGGTTAGGGGACGAAATTGCATAGGAATTTAAATTATGGGGCGAAAATTAAAACAAATAAAAATGAATAGGACTAAATTGAAAAGTAGCAAAAAAGCAAAAAGGCCAAAATAGAAATTAAACCCCCTTTAAAAAACACGCGGATCCTACTGGGTTGGGTCGGGTCGGGTCGGGTCGGGTCAGATCTGGTCGGCCCCCAAAACGACGTCTTGGGGCCTTTCAGACCCTTCTGAAACGGTGCCATTTTGGCCCCTATATAAGTAAAAAAAACTTCCAAAAAAAAAACATTTCAGCCCATTCTTTTAAAAAAATCCTGAAACCCTTTTTTTTCCCTTTCCTGTGTTTGGCCTAGGTCGGCGAGTTTTCGCCGCGACGGCCACCGGCCGCCAGTGACGACTCCGCCGTTCCCAATGGTAGAAAAAACCAAAAAAACCCCACTTTGGGCGTTTTGACTCCCAAAATCCAGATCTGGGGTAGGTGCTCACCGGAGACCTGCCGATGGCCGCAAAAATGAGGAGGACGCTTTGATTTCCAACAACAAAATACCGAACGCCAGGTAAGTTTTTTTCTTTTTATTTTATTTTTTTATATATAGATAATAACAGATTAAAAAGAAAAAAAAGGAAAAATAAATAAAAAAGATCACCTTTGAATTTTTTGATTGTTTTGTTTTTTTATTTTGATTTCTATTAAAAAAAATATTTTCATACAAATTTGTTCAATGGCTTTTATAACCATTCCATACAATTTTTATATATTATTTTTACTGTTTTTGCCACTGTTTATTGTGTGTGTTGTTTCTTCTTTCTTGCAGGGTGGTTGACGAAGCAATTGGTGGCAGGCGTTAGGAGCAGCAGCGGCTAGGCTAGGGTGTAGCCCGTGTTAGTTTTTTTTTTGAAAAAATTTAGGCTTTTGGGCCATTAGGTTTTTGTTTTGGTTTGGGCCATTGGGTCTGATATTGCAAATGGGTTGGACTATTTTTTTACTTTTTTTATTTGGGTTGGTTTGTTTGGTTTGGGCTCGGACAGAATTGGGCCCTTACAGCTGCCCCTCTTTGCTAGTTGTCTTGTAACGAGAATGGAGCAAAAACCTTTAAGAAGGACCAATTTTGTCCGATCTCGCCGAATCTCAACCTTTTTGGCGCTCCTCTTTTTCAAGTAACTTCATTCTAACCCACTGCAACTTTAGAGGCATAGGATTTGTTGCTCCAATCTACTCCACTGCAACTTCAGGGAGATAAGATTTGTGACTTGATTTAATCCGACCCACTGCAACTTCAGAGGCATAGGATTTCTCGCTTTAATTTGCTCTACTGAAACTTCAGGGAGATGAGATTTGTAACTTCAATCTGTTCTATTGCAGCTTCAATGAGATAAGAATTGTTACTTTAATCTGTTCTACTGCAACTTCAGAGAGATAAGATTTGTAGCTTTAATCTGTTCTACTGCAACTTCAAAAAGATAAGATTTGCTATTTTCAATCTACTGCATTGCAACTTCAGGGAGATAAGATTTATGGCTTTAATCTATTCTACTGCAACTTCAGAGAGATAAGATTTGCTATTTTCAATCTGTTGTATTGCAACTTCAGGGAGATAAGATTTATGGCTTTAATTTGCTCTACTGCAACTTCAAGGAGATAAGATTTGTGGTTTTAATTAGCTCTATTGCAACTTCAAAGAGATAAGATTTGCCACAATAACTTCAATCCGTCCCACTGCAACTTCAAAGGTATAGGATTTGTGGTTTCACTGATCTGTTACACCATTCTCTAGGGAACATGACCTGTAGAATCAATTTTATAGGCTTATATTTATGACAAGCAATTAGGATGTTATGATCAGAATGAATCAAATGCTCCTAACTAGATGTGTAAATGATATTTGCATGAATGCAGAATGTCATTTTTCGAGAATAATCCCCTTTTAATGCTTAGGTTGACATTGCTCGTTGTTTGTCAAGGTTTCATCATTGATGTATTGTCATGCCTTCTTGTTCAGGTCTGGTATCTTTGACAGGAAATTTGAAGAAATAATCGCATTTCAAACTATTCGTTCCCAAATATTTCCAACCCTTAAATTTGGTTGGTTCTGACTATTGGTCCTGTTTTAGGTCTTTGTATTAGTTAGAAAACCTTTCAGAGCAATTTGTAAAAATCCTTTTACTTGAATATTATTTGTCCATTAATCGTTATTTCAATGAAAAATGCTTAAAAAAAATCGTAACAATGGACAAGATTGAAACTTATTAGAAGCAGAGCTCGAAATGAATAGATCAATCAAAGATAGCAAACGTTGCTAAAATAAAAAATGAGTAAGATGAAAACAAGTGCCCTAAACATTGTAGCATGAGTTTTTCTGCACCAACTTGAGCTTGATATGTGTTTAGAAGATCTAGAGTACTTTGTTGATGCTCCAAAATGTGATGTTTCCTTTTGAGAAGACCCGATCATCACATGATCAATCTTCAATCCAAATTTGAGCTACCCTTTCTTGGGTTTTCAACAAAAAACCCCTTTGGTCTCAAGATGCCATTTGCGAGTTGTCGCCTTGGTCTCTCCCTTTTTTTTAGGTGAAGTACTTCTTAACTGAATCCGAATTTACATGATTTGGTAAGCTTTTACCATCTATTTCGGTCTCCATCAACACTCCTCTAGAAAAGGCCTTCTTTACCACATAAGGTCCTTCCCAGTTTGGCATCCACTTTCCTCTAAAGTCCTTTTGTATGGGAAGGATCTTTTTCAATACCAGGTCCCCCTCATGGAATGCTCTGGGGTGAACCTTTTTTTCATAAGCTCGCATCATTTTTTTGGTACATCTGTCCATGACAGATAGCTTTCAACCTCTTCTTTTTAATCAAGTTCAACTAATTATATCAAGATTGGATCCATTCTGCTTCATCCAACTTCAAATTTGACAAAACTTAGAGAGAAGGAATCTCGGCTTCAATAGAAAAACTGCCTCCATTCCATAAACCAATGAGAAAGGCGTTGCCTCAGTGGAGGTCCTGACAAGCGTTTGATAAGCATAGAGGCAAATTGTAACACCCCAAACCCGGCCCAAACGTTATAGCCGAATCTGACGTGCCACATTGGAGTTGAAAACCCACGTTCCGTTTTAGAGTTTTTTTAAAAACCATATATTTTGTTGAGTTAACAAAGTGTATGGAAGCTGGGCACCAGGTAGGTATCCGAGACAGAGGAGGTGAGCCATGAAGGCTACTTAAGTACCAAGCTCTTTGATTGGATCCAATCCTAGACATGCCCACAACTATAGCCACACTTTGTTATATCGAGTTTAAGTTTGTTTAAGTGGACGTAGTTGATAAATCAATTAATCGTGGCGTTGAGATATTTTGAAAACAAGTATCGTTTTGAAAACACGTCCTGAGTCTAGCCCATTTGAATAATTATCAACCAGGTTTAAAGTTATTAAAATTAAAATAATCCCGAAAATAAATAAAAGAAAAGTTAAAATGGCCTTATTACAACCCAAAAATAAATAATAATTAAAGGAAATTTAATGAAAACCAATGCTTATTTAAAAGTCCAAAGGCGATCACCGTGGCCACTCTGAATCCCCTCCGGCCCAAGTCCCCACATCAAGGCTCACCTGCAAGGTTAAGGAAAGGGGGTGAGTTTGGAAACTCAGTGTGCAACAAGCCCTTTTCAGAGCCCAAAACAATAACAGCCTGTTGGGCCTAAGCCCAAATCCAATCCAACATGTACTGGGCCGTAGCCCTTTTCATATTTCATATATCATAACACCGGGCCGAAGCCTTTTCATATTTCATATTAATGGGCCGAAGCCTTTACTATAAATGGTATGGCCCATAGGCCCATTTCAATATCACATGTAATGTCAATGAGAGAATGCAACCCATTTGAGGAGACTACTCAACCCACCATCCACTACGCTCCACCCGTACCAACCAACACACCATGTGGGGATTAACTCAACCCACCCCGCCATAACTCTCCACTGGCAGCATAGCTGCTTTATCATATAACTGGAGGCCTAGCCTCTTTTAATAACTGGGGCAAAAGCCCTTTTAATAACTGGGGCATAAACCCTTTAATAACTGGGGCATAAGCCCTTTTAACAACTGGGGCATAAGCCCTTTTGATAACTGGGGCATAAGCCCTTTTTCACTTCCTCCATCCATATAAAAACCCAACCCAATGCATTTATGAATACATCATGTGCATATCATACATATTATGTGCATATCATCATGTCATGTGCATATCATACATAACATGTTTCTCAAAATTCCATGTATTAAATTCATACATAAACCCTAGGGGTATAATGGTCATTTTTACCTAGGGGCAAAACGGTCATTTTCATATTATAAGGGTAATTCTATAATTTTACCAAAAATTAGGGTTTCCATGTTCATTAACGGTTACTAACAATTCATGGGTGCAAACAGTTATTCTGGCCCATTTTTAGGGAAGTCGAGTTATTGGGCCTAAAACCCCTAATGGGCCCTACTTAGCCAATTTCGTCATCTAGGCCCATTTAACCTATATTCCATAATGGTTTTATTAGTCTTAACATGTAATTTAACAAATTGCTGTTTCTACCAATTTTACCCAAATGGGCCCGAAAGCCTATTGGGCCCTATTTCAGCCCCTCGAGGCCCAACTTACCGTGAACGCCAAAAACACGTCCTTACCATTTCCATTGTTCCCGATCATCATCTCATCGATTCTAACTAACTAGTGAGCGTTCGCTTGCTCACAAGTCCTCAAAATGCCAGAATTTCGGCATTTCGGCTTTTCGGCATTTATCACTTTAAGCTATGAAAAAGGGTTCGTTACACACCTGTTTGGTGATATTCCTCGACGAGATCTCCTACACGATTTCTCCTATTATCCATCGTTAATAATCAGCTTCCCATAATTGAACCAAACCAAAAATCATCTAATACTAATACTTACACATTCGGCCACCATCCATAATGGCCTTAAGAACCTTACCTTGCCGATATTGATTGACTAGATCTAGCCACTCCGGAGATCCAAGCTGATTCAAGTCGACACTACACCTTGCTGCTCCTCCACTAAATAAACCACAAAAAATATTAAAAGAAGACCCCATAAGGCCTATACCTATATTCGGCCATCTCCCTAAATTATAGGGTTTCAGCTTTTGGCCAACAGTTACTCTAGGAATTGTTTAGAGTTCGAGCATTTACCACAGTCTTTCTCCTCTTGAATCTGGATGCCTAAAAGGTAAAGGAATTGAACGCCAACAATTGGAAAGGAAAGAAAAGGTTGCTGGTCACAAAGATCGGCACCCCCTAGCTTCACTGATTTCAGCTTTTGCGGTATTTCTGCAGAAGTAGAGATAAAGGAAAGAAATAATAAATGAGTAGAGGAAAGTAATGGGCTGGTTTTTGAAAAAGAAAATGGAGAATAGATGAAAGGAAAGATGGTAGATTCGGATAGGGAAGAAGAAAGAAGAGAAAAAGCTAAACCAAAAGAGAAAACGGCACAGCTAAGACCCTAATGCCGAAATTGCTAACCTAATACCCCTTTGCCAAAATCCCCTCTCTAACCCCTTCCAATCGGCTAAGCTCTATCCTTCTCTCAAATCCCTAAAATCTCTCCCCTTATCCCTCCTTAATCTATGCATTTGACTTGATCCAACTCTTCTCTTACAGAATCCACTTAGGTTCCAACACTTACCCTTCCTGCACATGAAAATAAATACTCTTATTTGCCAACACAGGGAATCGATCCCAGGTCTTCCCTTATACTCCACACGCCACATTTTTAGGAGCTTAGTGGCATCACCCTTGCCACTTTACCAAAGCTCTTTTTGTGATACATTCTACCCATAACTTAATATAAGGGCACCTAGCCAGAACCCTTAACTCCTAAGTCTAAAATTTAAAAATTCTACCGGGTTTTGGCCAACTCATGGGCCTTCCATAAGCCCATTTACATACCCAAATTATGAATTCCATAATCACGTACCAAATTTTAGAAACTTACTTAAAATATCAAGAATAGTGAAAAACCCGAAAATCAGGATGTTACAACTCTACCCTCCTTAAAGAAATTTCGGCCTCAAAATTTACCTGATTCAAACAGTTGAGGGTACTGCTGACGCATTGCCTCTTCGGTCTCCCAAGTAGCTTCTTCCTTGCCATGGTTCCTCCAAAGTACCTTCACTAACGGGACTAACCTCCTTCTCAACATCTTGACATCGCGATCAAGTATTTGCACAGGTTCCTCTTCAAAGGTCAAATCCGACTGTACCTCGATTCTACAACTGGCACGATATGAGTTGGGTCAGAACGATATCGCCTTAGCATGGACACATGGAAAACGTCGTGAATACGATCCAGCTCTGGAGGTAGCTCTAGCTGATATGCCACCGGCCCTATTCGCTTAATGATTCGGTAAGGCCCAATAAACTGTGGGCTTAACTTATCCTTCTTACCAAATCTCAATATCTTCTTCCAAGGCGAAACTTTCAAAAAGACCATGTCCCCTACCGCATATTCAATATCCTTACGCTTTAGATCGGCATAAGACTTTTGTCGATCCGCCGCCTCCTTTAACCGATTCCTGATCACCTTAATCTTGTCTTCAGTATCTGCTACCAACTCTGGTCCAAGTATTTGCCTTTCCCCCTATTCTGCCCAACAAGTAGGCGAACGACACCTTCGCCTATATAGTGCCTCATATGGAGCCATCTGAATACTTGCTTGGTAACTATTGTTATACGTGAACTCCGCCAATGGCAAATGGTCCTCCCAGCTGCCTCTAAACTCAATAGCACAACCCCTCAACATATCCTCTAAAATCTGAATAACCCTCTCTGACTGCCCATTCAACTGAAGGTGAAAAGCCGTACTGAAATCCAATCGTCTTCCCAATGCCTCATGCAACTTCTGCTAAAACCGAGATGTAAACCTTCGGTCTCGGTCCGAAATTATCGATACTGGCACACCATGCAACCGCACTATCTCCGCCACATACAACTTGGCCAACTTCTGAAGTGAGTAATCGGTTCGGACAGGTATGAAATGAGCAGATTTCGTGAGTCTATCCACAATCACCCAAACCGGATCCTTCTTAGAAGGTGTCAACGGCAACCCACTTACAAAGTCCATAGTTACCCTTTCCCACTTCCAAAGTGGTATCTTTACCGGCTGTAACAATCCCGAAGGTAGTTGATGCTCGGCCTTCACTTGTTGACATGTCAAACATCTCCCTACAAATTCGGTCACTTCTCGCTTAAGCCCAGGCCACCAATATTGCTCTCGCAAGTCTCGATACAACTTACTCCCTCCTGAATGCATAGCACAAGGTCCATTATGTGACTCTTTCAAAATCATCAATCTCAAGTCGGAGTCTTTTGGCATACAAATTCTTCCTCGAAAACAAAGAATTCCCTCACTATTTAACCCAAAGTCCAGATTTTTCCCCTTCTCAACTTGCTAAAACCGAGGAACCAACGACTCGTCCTCCAACTGTTGCTTGTTAATCTGTTCTACCCAAGTTGGTCTCACTTGCAACTCCGCCAACAAACTTCCGTCGTCATACAAACTTAGACGAGCAAACATCGCCTTTAATTCCGCCACAGCCCTTCGACTTAGCGCATCAGCAATGACATTCGCCTTCCCTGGATGGTACTCAATCGAACAGTCATAGTCCTTTAACAACTCTATCCACCTTCGCTGCCTAAGATTCAGCTCCTTTTGAGTCAGCAAGTACTTAAGACTCTTGTGATCCGTGTAGATGATGCATTTCTCCCCATACAGGTAATGCCTCCATATCTTAAGTGCAAAGACTACCGCTGCCAATTCCAAGTCATGCGTAGGGTAATTCACCTTGTGCGGCTTAAGCTGTCGTGAAGCATAAGCGACCACTTTACCCTCTTGCATCAACACGCAGCCCAAACCTATATGTGACGCATCGCTATACACAGTGAAATCCTTACCAGACTCTGGCTGAATCAACACTGGCGCTTCCGTCAAAACCTTCTTCAACTTCTCAAAAGCCTCTTGCTGCTTATTTGTCCAAACAAAAGGTGCTCCCTTCCTTATAAGTTTCGTTAACGGTGCTGCCAACACAGAAAATCCTTCCACGAATCTCCGTTAATAACCTGCCAACCCTAGAAAACTTCAAATCTTTGTTACCGACTTCAGTAGCTTCCATTCCAAAATTGCTTCAATCTTTCGAGGGTCCACCTTGATCCCCTCGGCAGACACAACATGCCCCAAGAAGGTAACTTCCTTCAGCCAAAACTCGCACTTACTAAACTTTGCATAAAGTTGCTTCTCCCTTAACACTTGCAGCACTACACGAAGATGCTCATCGTGCTTCTCTTCCCTTTCCGAATACACCAAGATATCATCAATAAAAATGACTACAAACCGATCCAAGTATGGTTAGAACACCCGATTCATCAAATCCATGAATGCCACCGGTGCGTTAGTTAGTCCAAAAGGCATTACTAGAAACTCGTAATGACCGTATCGAGTCCTGAACGCCTCTTATAAATATCCCCCTCTTTAACTCTTAATTGATAATATCTCGACCGAAGGTCGATCTTAGAAAACACCGAGGCTCCTTTTAATTGGTCGAATAGATCATCGATTCTTGGTAACGAATACTTATTCTTGATCGTCAGTTTATTCAATTGCCGATAGTCAATACACATTCGCATTGTCCCATCTTTCTTCTTTACGAACAATACCGGTGCGCCCCACGGGGAAACACTTGGTCTTATAAACCCTCTATCCAACAGCTCTTGAATCTGAGCTTTCAATTCTACCAACTCCTTTGGTGCCATCCGATAAGGCACAATGGACACAGGAGCTGTTCCAGGTAATAAGTTGATTCCAAACTCGACTTCTCTGTTCGGGAGTAATCCAGGAAGTTCATCTGGGAATACATCCTGAAATTCCTTAATAGTCTTAACCGACTCTACCGTTATCTCCTCAAGTCCAGTTTGACTTACAAGGGCCAAGTACGCCTCACAACCTTTCCGAATCAACTTCTCGGCTCTTAAAGCCGAAACAATATTGGACAAATAATCCCTTCGTTCCCCTATGACCATTATCTCCTCATCTTCGGCAGTTCTTAGTACCATCCTCTTTGCAGCACAATCCAATGTCGCCTTGTGCTTAGTTAACCAGTCCATTCCCAAGATAAGATCAAAATCCCCAAATGGCAGCTCCATCAAATCTCCTTCAAAAATTTTATCTTGTGTCACTAACGGTACTGCCCTAAAAAGTTTGTCTACCTTAACCGAATGTCCCAATGGACTTATCACCGATACCCCACTCACAATCTCCTCAGGAAGCACATCCAAAGCCCTAGATACATCATAAGCAACATACGAGTGAGTGGAACCCACATCAATCAAAGTAGTGTAAGGCATGCTATGAATGAAGAACGTACCAGTTATAACATCAGGAGCGTCACCCTCCTCACGACTTCGTGCAGCATAAACCAACGCCGGCTGTCGGGCTTTAGCATGTCCAGCGCCTCTGCCAGGTGCCCCACGTCCTCGTCCATTACCATTGCCACCTCTACCTTGCCCACGACCCCTCTGTGGTGGTGGTCCTCCTTGCCGTGGTTGGACATCCCTTTGCTCTGCAGCTAGCTCCTGAGCTGTCTTCCGAGGACACTCTCTGAACTTATGCTCCTTAGACCCACATCGAAAGCATGCTCCAGTTTGTTTCCAGCACTCCCCCATATGCACCTTACCACAGTCCCTGCAAGCCTTCGGTCTATAAGTATTTACTGGAACTGCTCGAACCGATTCCTCCATCCTTGCTCTTTTAACATTTTGATTCGTGGCACTTGAGGGTCTAAAATCCCTCTTAAATCTGGGTCGATCCTTCTCACGATTCTGTCGCTCAGTCAGCTTCACCTCCTCGGCTATCTTAGCCTTCTCTACCAATGCAGCAAAACCACGCTCCCTTTATGGAGCTATCAATATCCTAAGCTCATCGCGGAGACCATCCTCAAATCGGACTCAGCGATCATATTCAGTTGCCACTATCCCACTAGCATATCGACTCAACCTCAAAAATTCTGCCTCATACTCTGCTACAGTCTTATCACCCTGAGTCAGATTCAAGAATTTCTTCCGACGAGTATCCACATAACTAGCTCCAACATACCTCCCCTTAAAAGCAGTTTTGAACAATTCCCAAGTTACCTGCTCAATTGGGGTACTCTCCCTTACGGTGATCCACCATCGGTATGCCTCGTCACGTAGCAGCAACACAGCTCCTTTCAGTTTTTGCTCCACTGAGTAGTCTAGATCGTCCATGATCCGTTCTGTTGCCTCTAGCCAATATTCTGCCACATTTGGGGCCACTCCATATACACCCCTAAATACTTCTGCCCCGTTGGCCCAGATCGCTCCGATATAGACCCCCTATTCACTGTCCCAGTACTAGCTCCAGCAACTCTTTCTAAAACCCTTAACATGGCTTGGGACAAAGCGTCATCCCCCGTAGCTCGATCATATGACCCAGTCTCCGTTGCTGGTGGCACAGATGCCTCCTCAGCTGGCCTATGCCCTGAGGATGAAGATTCAGCTTGCACCCATCCGCGACCACGTCCGCGGCCTCGTCCACGAGCTCCTCTTGTACTCATATCGAATTATCTGATTACGAGTTTTATGATATTAGTATAATGTTCCTCTGTTTATTAAGAAAATGTCTTATGGAAATATAGCAGTTCAAGAATTGTTTTCGTATCGTCGTAGTCTGGCTACAGTCTCATTTCTATCGTTTCACAGTTTTACCCTATCTACAGTATCATAGTAGAGTCTCAGCACTATTCATAATATCATTATCATATATCGTAAAGAAAATATACTTACAGACTTGGTGTCGGGGATTCAGTGCGCCACTTCTTTCTCCAATCCAAAACTTGAAAACCATGATTTTGATCACCGAAAATAGAAATTTGAAAACTTTGATTTGAAAACAGCCTTTATTTTGAACTCTTGATTTAAAACAGAAAAACTTGGACCATTTTAACATGTATATTCTGTAAAAAATCTTTGAAAAGAATTTTCAAAAACTATTTCCAAAAATACCCTTCTTAGGCCTAAGTTTTTGAAAAAATTTTTGAACCCGATCCACAGCCGAGTTGTTGCAACCTAGGCTCTGATACCACTAAATGTAACACCCCAAACCCAGCCCAGACGTTATGGCCGAATCTGACGTGCCACATTGGAGTTGAAAACCCACGTTCCGTTTTAGAGTTTTTTAAAAAACCATATATTTTGTTGAGTTAACAAAGTGTATGGAAGCTGGGCACCAGGTAGGTATCCGAGACAGAGGAGGTGAGCCATGAAGGCTGCTTAAGTACCAAGCTCTTTGATTGGATCCAATCCTAGACATGCCCACACCATAGCCACACTTTGTTATATCGAGTTTAAGTTTGGTTAAGTGGACGTAGTTGATAAATCAATTAATCGTGGCGTTGAGATATTTTGAAAACAAGTATCGTTTTGAAAACACGTCCTGAGTCTATCCCATTTGAATAATTATCAACCAGGTTTAAAGTTATTAAAATTAAAATAATCCCGAAAAGAAATAAAAGAAAAGTTAAAATGGCCTTATTACAACTTAAAAATAAATAATAATTAAAGGAAATTTAATAAAAACTAACGCTTATTTAAAAGTCCAAAGGCGATCACCGTGGCCACTCTGAATCCCCTCCGGCCCAAGTCCCCACATCAAGGCTCACCTGCAAGGTTAAGGAAATGGGGTGAGTTTGGAAACTCAGTGTGCAACAAGCCTCTTTCAGAGCCCAAAACAATAACAGCCTGTTGGGCCTAAGCCCAAATCCAATCCAACATGTACTAGGCCGTAGCCCTTTTCATATTTCATATATCATAACACTGGGCCGAAGCCTTTTCATATTTCATATTAATGGGCCGAAGCCTTTACTGTAAATGGTATGGCCCATAGGCCCATTTCAATATCACATGTAATGTCAATGAGAGAATGCAACCCATTTGGGGAGAGTACTCAACCCACCATCTGCTACGCTCCACCCGTACCAACCAACACACCATGTGGGGATTAACTCAACCCACCCCGCCATAACTCTCCACTGGCAGCATAGCTGCTTTATCATATAACTGGAGGCCTAGCCTCTTTTAATAACTGGGGCAAAAGCCTTTTTAATAACTGGGGCATAAGCCCTTTAATAACTGGGGCATAAGCCCTTTTAACAACTGGGGCATAAGCCCTTTTGATAACTGGGGCATAAGCCCTTTTTCACTTCCTCCATCCATATAAAAACCCAACCCAATGTATTTATGAATACATCATGTGCATATCATACATATCATGTGCATATCATCATGTCATGTGCATATCATACATACCATGTTTATCAAAATTCCATGTATTAAATTCATACATAAACCCTAGGGGTATAATGGTCATTTTTACCTAGGGGCAAAACGGTCATTTTTATATTATAAGGGTAATTCTATAATTTTGCCAAAAATTAGGGTTTCCATGTTCATTAACGGTTACTAACAATTCATGGGTGCAAACAGTGATTCTGGCCCATTTTTAGCGAAGTCGAGCTATTGGGCCTAAAACCCCTAATGGGCCCTACTTAGCCAATTTTGTCATCTAGGCCCATTTAGCCTATATTCAATAATGGTTTTATTAGTCTTAACATGTAATTTAACAAATTTTCGTTTCTACCAATTTTACCCAAATGGGCCCGAAAGCCTATTGAGCCCTATTTCAGCCCCTCAAGCCCCAACTTATCGTGAACGCCAAAAACACGTCCTTACCGTTTCCATTGTTCCCGATCATCATCTCATCGATTCTAACTAACTAGTGAGCGTTCGCTTGCTCACAAGTCCTCGAAATGCCAAAATTTCGGCATTTCGACTTTTCGGCATTTATCGCTTTAAGCTATAAAAAAGGGTTCGTTACACACCTGTTTGGCGATATTCCTCGACGAGATCTCCTACACGATTTCTCCTATAATCCATCGTTAATAATCAGCTTCCCATAATTGAACCAAACCAAAAATCATCTAATACTAATACTTACACATTCGGCCACCATCCATAATGGCCTTAAGAACCTTACCTTGCCGATATTGATTGACTAGATCTAGCCACTCTGGAGATCCAAGCTGATTCAAGTCGACACTACACCTTGCTACTCCTCCACTAAATAAACCACAAAAAATATTAAAAGAAGACCCCATAAGGCCTATACCCATATTCGGCCATCTCCCTAAATTATAGGGTTTCGGCTTTTGGCCAACAGTTACTCTAGGAATTGTTTAGAGTTTGAGAACTTACCACAGTCTTTCTCTTCTTGAATCCGGATGCCTAAAAGGTAAAGGAATTGAATGCCAACAATTGGAAAGGAAAGAAAAGGTTGCTGGTCATAAAGAATCGGCACCCCCCTAGCTTCACTAATTTCGGCTTTTGCGGTATTTCGGCAGAAGTAAAGATAAAGGAAAGAAATAATAAATGAGTGGAGGAAAGTAATGGGCTGGTTTTTGAAAAAGAAAAGGGAGAATAGATGAGAGTAAAGATGGTAGATTCGGCTAGGGAAGAAGAAAGAAGAAAAAAAACTAAACCAAAAGAGAAAACGGCATAGCTAAGACCCTAATGCCGAAATTGCTAACCTAATACCCCTCTGCCGAAATCCCCTCTCTAACCCCTTCCAATCGGCTAAGCTCTATCCTTCTCTCAAATCCCTAAAATCTCTCCCCTTATCCCTCCTTAATCTATGCATTTGACTTGATCCAACTCTCCTCTTACAGAATCCACTTAGGTTCCAACACTTACCCTTTCTGCACATAAAAATAAATACTCTTATTTGCCAACACAGGGAATCGATCCCAGGTCTTCCCTTATGCTCCACACGCCACCTTTTTAGGAGCTTAGTGGCATCACCCTTGCCACTTTACCAAAGCTCTTTTTGTGATACATTCTACCCACAACTTAATATAAGGGCACCTAGCCAGAACCCCTAACTCCTAAGTTCAAGATTTAAAAATTTTATCGGGTTTTGGCCAACTCATGGGCCTTCCATAAGCCCATTTACATACCCAAATTATGAATTCCATAATCACATACCAAATTTTAGAAACTTACTTAAAATATCAAGAATCGCAAAAAACCCGAAAATCAGGATGTTACGCAAATGGTAAGTCTCAGTCATTTTCCCCACGATCTTCTTAATATTCTTATTGGATGTTTCCACCGCACCATTCATTTTTGGGTGATATGGTGATGAGTTATGGTGTTTGATCTTAATTGACTACAGACCTCTGCTATCATGTTGTTGTTCAAGTTTAATGTATTGTCAGATATAATCCTTTCTGGCATCCTATACCAACATATGATATTTTTTTTGAAGAATTTGCTGATTGTCGACTTCGTGACATTGGCGTAAGAAGTGGCCTCTACCCACTTGATGTAGTAATTAATGACTATGAAGATGAATCAATGCCCATTGGAAGCTTTTGGCGAGATCAGCCCAATGACATCCATGCCCCACATAGAGAAAGGCCATGGAGAAGTCATGACATGAAGAGGTGAAGGAGGCACATGAATTTTGTCTTCATAAATTTGGCACTTATGGCATCTCTTAGCATAACTGATACAATCTACTTCCATGATGGACCAATAATACTCAAATCTCATGATTTTCCTGACCATTGTAAAACCATTAGCATGTGTTTCGTAGACACCCTCAAGGACTTCCTCTATCTTAGCCTCAACAGCGTCAACACATCTTAATAGCACCTGATCCTTTTTTCCTTTATATAAGATCTCCCCATCTAAGACATAGTCATTGGTTAGTCTTCTTAGCGTCTTTTTATCATTCTTGGTTGCTTGATCAGGGTATTCACGATTCTTCTGTAACACCCCTAACCCTTATCCGTCGTTGGAACAAGGTTATGAGGCATTACTAGAAAGTTTAGAACAATATGAGCAAACACATAATTATTCTACATACATATCGCAATTTATGTATAATGTCCCTTTAATGAGCCGCTGAAGTCCAAAACATATATTAGAAATAAATTAGGACTTAAAATTTTTCGTGAAATTTCAAAATTTTTCCTAAGTGCAGAACTCACACATCTGTGTGCCATCCCGTCTGGACTTAAAATGAGCTTTTTACATTAAGTAACTCATAAACGAATCTTTCAGCCAATCTAATATAAGTTCAAATACACCTAAATTATGTCAAAAACCACAACCTAAGGACTTAATCAATGTTTATTCATAACCATTATCATATGTATTATCCAAATCAATTCAATTGATTTTATTCAATCCAATTCAAATACTATATTAAAATGACCCAAACATGCTATTTAATAATCTTAGTATTTCATTTATATTGTATATAGCCTTCCAAAGTCAATTTATAACACCATTTACAATCATATTTCAAAATAACCTATACAATCATCCTAGGTACATGCCATTTTATAAAAGAGAATACACATCACCATTTTGTTGAGTTCGGGATTTGCTTGGATGCTGAACAGAAACTTTTGACTTCAACTGTCCTGTGCATGGAAACAAACCATACACTGAGTATATACGCTCAGTGGTATTACTATAATTCAAATTTATAAATAATGCAGTAAATTATGCATATTCAATTTGCACAATTAATCTTTCAATAACCATTTCATAAGTTGTATTCAATTAAACTCATATACTATTTCATTAATTTCAATTCATTTCATTCTCACTTCTCATTCCGATATCTCAATCCATTTCATATACGTAATCATTCGGTTTATCAATTCATTCAATGCCAATTCTAATTTCCAATTCATTCATTTACCCCTATTAACTTGACTCGTACTTTGACGGATACACGAATCCAACCAAACATACCAGTACAGCACCTTGTGCCTCATCGACCTTGCTGAAGTGAATCGGTACCTAGTACCTCATCGAATTTAATTCAAAGCAATAATACGACACATAGTGCCTCATCAGAATTATCCGAAGCAATATTACGGCACATATAGTGCCTCATCGACTCGAGGTCGAAGTATCCCTGAAAATTTCCAATCCATGGCATGCCAACTATATCCAACTTAGCCCGACTAGTTAATAGGGTTTCCAATTCACTTCCTCAATTCAATTTTAATCAAATTCACACCAATCTCAAGTTTTATATTTTTAATTCAATATCACAATAATTTATTTTATTCAATTCAAATCACTTTCACTTTTCAATCAATATACATTCAAATATTCACATAATTCATAATTCAATATCATTTCTTACCTCAATTCCACTTACCACACACATTAATTAAAATTTAAAAATAAATAATAACTAAATTTGAATTATAGTAATACAAACTGTGGTTTCTCAATTTACTCCTCATCAATCTTTTCCTTTCCTTTCTTGGCTGATGTCTCCGGTACAATATTAGCAATTTGAATTTGAATCCTTAGAACCCTAATTTCCCCTTTTTCTTTCTTTCCATTTCTTTCCTTCTTTTCTTATCTGTTTTTGTTTCAATTTCTATTCTGTTTCATTTCTTTTATTTTTTTTAAAATAGGCATAATTGCCTATTTATCCCCTTTAGTTTTTCTTTAATCTATAATTAAACTTTCACACTTTATTCAATTTAATCCTTATACCTAATTAACCTTAATTTAAACAAATTCTCCTAACCAAAACCTAATTTATCACACAACTAACTTTGTAAACATTTTTAATAAATATTTAAGAATAAATATTTAAGAATCTATTTTACTAAAACGGAGACCCGACAATACACTTTTTCGATACCCGTAAATTTTTGGGTCGTTATCACATATCGCAGTATATCGTGGTACCAAAGGTAATCATCATTTTCTTCTTCTTTGATGTTGTAACAATGAGCTGAAGCCTTATAAATACTCATTTGGATAGGTTTTACATCCTCTTGTTCTTTGATCATGGAAGCTAAAGTAGCCAAGGCGTCAGCTATCTAATTTTCATCTTGCGGGAGGTAGCAAAAGGTGATGTCATCAAACACTTTAATTAACTTCAGGACTAGCCTTCTGTACTCAATCAACTTAGGGTCTCTTGTCTCTCATTCACCTTTGAGTTGATAGATCACTAGTACAGAATCACCATATACCTCTAGTACTTTGATCTTGCATTCCATGGCTGCACGGATACCCATGATGCATGCTTCGTATTCTGCCATATTGTTCGTGTAATCAAAATCAAATTTACTAATAAAGGGATAATGATCTCCATTTAGGGATACTAGGACTACCTTTATTCTGTTACCCATAGTGCTGGAGGCCCCATCAAAATTTAGTTTCTAGGTATGTTCTTCTTGAGCACCTTCTTCAGTAGTCGAAATATACATCAAATCTTCATTTGAGAAGTTGAAATTCAAAGGCTCATAATCTTCTAGAGCTCTACTTGCTAGAAAATCTGCTATTGCGCTCCCATTTACTGCCTTCTGGTTCATATAAACTATATCAAATTCAAAAAGTAGAATTTGTCATCAAGTCATTCTTTCATTTAAAGCAGTCTACTCCATCATATGCTTTAGAGGGTCCATTTTTTAGATTAGCCAAGTTGTGTAGTACAACATGTACTGTCTCAGTCTCCGAGTTGTCCAAATCAAGGCGCAACATAACTTCACAATTGGCGAATATCTTGTCTTACATTCAGTGAATTTTTTACAGATGTAGTATATCGCTCTTTCTTTTCTTCCTGACTCATCATGTTTGTAACGCCCCAATTTTCGGGAATTTTAGGACCTGTTTGTTTTTCGTAGGATTAAGTACGTTAGTGGGCCTCTAGAAGGCCTAAGCTTAAGGTAAAACCCAGTAGTTTTAATTAATTTTAATTCCATAAGAAAAATGGGTTCTGGTTAATTGGGCTTCTAGGTATTAATTGTGTAAAATAAATCACAAGGAAGCATGTGGTAAAGTGGCTAAGTGACGCCACTGGGAATGCTATAAGTGGTGTGTGGATGATTGGGAGGACCCAGGTTCAAGTCACAATGACAGCAAATAAGGGATTAATTTTTATGAATGGAAAAGGTAAGTAGTGGAACTAAAGTGAAAGTCTGTCAGGAGAGGATTTAGGGGTTGATAAGGGATAGGATTTAGGAGTTGATAAGGGATAGGATTTAGGAGCAGATAAGGGAGGAAATCTAGGAGCTGATCAAGGAACAAGAGGTGGCTGGCCAAGGGACTTTAGCATGGGAATTTCGACTAGGGTTAGTGCCAGTATAAATTCGGCATTAAGGGGAAGTTGGGCCGTTTGCTGACCATTTCCCTCTTCATTTTTCTTTCCTCTCTTCATCAACCTTTTTCTTATTCTCCTTTCTCCTTCATAACCAAACCCTTCTAACCTCTTGTTCATCTCCATCCTTCCCTTCAGACGTTTTAAAACCTTCATAGCCTTTGGCCATAAAAAGCTGAAATCCCGAAAGCTACACTTTTTTCTATGCCGATTTTTCCTAGCAAAATTCTCTTATTTTGCTTATCATCTTTGGCCGATTGTTTCCTCCTTTAAACCTCAAGTTTTTGTCGACAAGACCACAGTAAAACCCTATTAATTCATCTTTTTCTACACAGTTGCAAAAAAGCCGAAAACCCCACTTTCATAAGGACTTAGCCGAATATTGAAAACACTGAATGCTTGACTTTGGTGATCGTTTGAGGGTAGAGCGGCATTGGATTTAAGTGGGCATCAATTGGAAACTTTGGTCGAAGTAATCGGTGGTAAGTAGTTTCAAAACATAGTCTTTCTTTCGTATTTTAGGAAAGGCCGAAATCCCTAAATGTTAGGGAGGCTGTCGATTTTGACTTGTAGCCCTAAGGGGTTGTTATAACTGTTCTTCTTTGGTAAATGGTGTGATTTAGAGGCTACTGATCAAGGGCTTGGACAAGTGGAACGATCAGATATTTGGATTTAAGACATAGTTCGGCAACAAGGTAAGAGCAAGAAAGTTCTAAGCATGTTTGGCCGAATATGGTAAGGGGCTATTTTCTCGGTATTAATTTGATATATAGAGTAATATGTTAGTAATTTAATTGCAGGCAGTTCGTGCGTGGATCTCGACAATGAATCATTGCAAAACAGGTATGTAACTGACACCCTCTCATAGACTAAATCGGCAAAAGCCGAAAAGCCGAAATGCCAAAAAGTTGGTATTTTGGGGAATTTGCGAGTGTGCGAATGCTCGTAAGATATTTGGGTTTGTATGTTTGGTATTCTGAAGGTAATAAACTGCAGTACGTGCGATTTCGTACAATTTGATAATGTGGGCTTAATGGGCCAAAAAAAATCGGGTTCATGGGCTAACGAGCTCAATTTGGTAAGTATGCGCGGTAAGTATTCTGATAGTACGTAAATTGATAGGATATGCATGAAAACCCTAGAAGTAGCTAAATCACTACAATACCCTTATGTATGGGAAATTACCATGATACCCCTAGGTGTAAATGACCAATATGCCCCTAGGGTTAATTTTGTCTGAAAAGTATGTTGATTTAAATCTGTATGATGTATGCCATGAATGAATATTTGCTGCATGGGGACATGGGTTATATTTTGGAGGAAGCGTCCTGGTGGCTATGCCACAATTAGCTGATCTGGTGGCTCTGCCACATATTTCTGTTCTGGTGGCTCTGCCACGATTTTCTGTATCTGGTGACTCTGTCACATTATCTGTTTTGGCAGCCATGCTGCAAAATTCTGTGGAGTGTAGCGGTTGGGTGGGTCGAGTAGTCTCCCCACATGGTGAAAGGATGGTATGGGGGTGTACATGGTTGGATATGGGTTGGGTTTTGCATATACATGAAATATCTGATCTAATCTGTTATGGGCCTATGGGCTTAATTCTGTATTCTGTTCTGAGCTAAGGCGAATTTATTCTGTTTCTGTGGTTTGAGCTGATGTGGGCTATGGTTGGGTTAATTTTACACACTGAGTTTCTCCAAACTCATCCCCTATTTTTATCCATGTAGGTAATCCCCAGCCATAGTGGGCTTGGAGCTGCGAGGGATTCGGAGTGGCCACTCGTTCTGCAATATGGATTTCTTCTGGTGATTTGGACTTCAATTTTCTTTACTTTGATGATTTGGGTTTTGATATGTAATAAGGCCGCTTATGATTAGTTTTAATTGGGTTTCGATTTATAACTTATCATGATGACCTTAAATTATTTTAACTATCAGAATGGGCTAGATTTAGGGTTCGTTTTCCAAAAACATAAACTGATTTCGAAGTAACACGATTACAAACAAGGCTTCTGCTATGATAACGTTTTACCAGGTTAAATACATTTTATTCTAAAATAGACATAATTTCAATAGTGACCTAAAAATATACGCGATGTTAGGGTGTGAAAATGGCGGTGTGCATGTCTAAGATTGGATCCGAAAGAGCTTGGTCCTTAAGCAGTCCGATGGATTCACCTCCTTTTTCCGGTTTCCTACCTGGTGCACAGCTTCCATTCACTTTAACCCTTAATGAATTAATCCTTTGAACATCAAGTACGATTTTTTGAACTTGGAATGGAAAAATGTTTTTAACGTTTTTGATATGGCACGTCAGATCCGGTCATAACGTCTAGGCCCGGTTTGGGGTGTTACATTTTGTGGTATTAGAGCCAGGTTGCAACAACTCGGCTGTGGAATGGGTTTACAAAAATGAAGATTTCAAAAAAAAATCCTATTTTTAAAATCTGGACTTCTGAAGGTGGCATTCCGAATCTCCGGCCCAAGCCTGTAAGTATTCTGAATTTTTCTGAATATATTCTGAATTATCTGTCTGTACTGAAACTTTACTAGAATACTCTAGATAGGATGCTACTGAAATCCTAGAAAAGCTTGCTAAAAGACTGAAACTGTAGCTAGACATTGATTTTGCGAAAACCAACTCTAAATTACTGTCTGAATCATAAAACTTCTGTAATAAACATTGGAATGATATTAATGCATAAAATTCATAATTAGATAATACGATATGAGTACAAGAGCCACTCGTGGAAGAGGCCGTGGACGTGGCCGAGGAAGGGCTCGAGCAGTATCTTTATCTTTGGGACATATGCCGGCGGCAGATGCACCGGTACCATCAGCAACAGAAGTAGAGTCTCATGATCGTGGTACCGGGGATGACGCCCTGTCGCAGGCTATGCTTCGAGTTCTGGAGAGGGTTGCCGGGGCAAGTTCGGGCAACGAAATTTGAGGATCGATTTCTGAACGACTCCGAGCTAATGGAACGGAGATCTTTAGGGGCGTATCTGGTGTAGCCCCGATTGTGGCGGAATATTGGTTGGAGGCCACAGAACGAATTATGGATGACTTGGACTGCTCGGTGGAGCAGAAGCTGAAGGGGGCTGTATCGCTGCTGCGAGATGAGGCTTATCAGTGGTGGCTCATCATGAGGGATGGAACCCCAGCTGATAGGGTTACTTGGGAGCTGTTTAAGATAACCTTTAAAGGAAAGTACGTCGGGGCAAGTTATATGGATGCTCGCAGGAAGGAATTCCTGAATCTGGTCCAAGGATGTAAAACTGTCGTTGAGTATGAGGCTGAGTTTCTAAGGCTGAGCCGGTATGCTGTGGGGATAGTCACTACGGAGTATGAGCGTAGCGTTCTCTTTGAGGATGGACTCAGAGATGACTTTAAGGTACTGATTGCTCCGCAGAGGGAGCGAGATTTCGCGGTTCTGGTGGAAAAAGCTAAGATAGCTGAGGAGGTAAAGCGTACTGAGAGGTAGAACCGTGAGAAAGATTGGAACCGTTTTCGAAGTGATTCTGGAACTTCGGGTGGAGCAAATAAGAATGTCAAAAGGGCGAGAGTGGAGGAGCCAGTTCGAGCAGCTCCGGTGAATGTGGTTAGACCGCCAATTTGTGGAGACTGTGGAAAGGTACATTTGGGTGAGTGTAGGAAATGTTCCGGTGCTTGTTTCCGGTGCGGATCTATGGAGCATAGAGTTAAGGACTGCCCACAGAGAGCTGATCAGGCTGAGGTTGCTGTACAGATGGTTGTTCAACCCGCGAGAGGTGGACCACAACCACCGAGAGGACGTGGACAAGGTAGGGGCGAAAATGGAAATGGAAATGGTCGAGGTCGAGGGGCGCCTGGCAGGGGCGCCTAGCAGGGGTGCCAAAAATGCTGAGGCTCGACAGCCAGCGTTGGTGTATGCGGCTCGTCGTCGAGAGGAGGGTGACGCACCTGACGTCGTAACTGGTACGTTTTTGGTTTCTAGCATGTCATATACTGCTTTGGTGGATATTGGATGTACTCATTCCTATGTTGCATGTGCCATATCTGGGTCATTGGGAGTTCATTCTGAAAAGATAGTGAGTGGGGTATCTGTGTTAAGTCCTTTGGGCCACTCGGTTAGGGTAGACAAATTGTATAGGGATGTACCTCTAGAAACTCAAGGTAAGATCTTTCCTGGAGATCTAATGGAGTTGCCGTTCGGAGAGTTTGACCTCATTCTAGGAATGGACTGGCTTGTTAAGCATAGGGCGACTTTGGATTGTGCTACAAAACGAATGGTGTTAAGGACCACGGAGGGTGAGGAGGTTATGATGATAGGTGAGCGAAGGGACTATTTGTCTAATATGATGTCGGCATTGAGGGTCGAAAAGTGGATTCGAAAAGGTTGTGAGGCCTATTTGGCATTCGTAAGCCAGTCGGAAGAGAAGGGATTGACAGTGGATAAGGTTAGGACCGTAAATGAGTTTCAAGATGTTTTTCCGGAGGAACTTCCGGGATTACCTCCAAACCGAGAAGTAGAGTTTGGAATTGACTTGTTGCCTAGAACAGCGCCAGTGTCTATCGCACCGTATAGGATGGCACCGAAGGAGTTGGTGAAGCTAAAGGCACAAATTCAAGAGTTGTTGGATAGGGGCTTTATTAGGCCAAGCGTGTCTCCATGGGGAGCACCGGTGTTATTCGTGAAGAAGAAGGATGGTACAATGCGGATGTGCATTGACTATCGCCAATTGAACAAACTGACCATTAAGAATAAGTATCCACTGCCAAGGGTTGACGATCTGTTTGACCAGCTTAAGGGGGCTTCTGTATTTTCTAAGATCGACCTTAGATCTGGATATCATCAGTTAAGGGTCAAGGAGACGGATATCTATAAGACGGCATTCAGGACACAGTATGGTTATTACGAATTTTTGGTTATGCCATTTGGGCTGACGAACGCTCCTGCGGCATTTATGGATCTGATGAATCTGGTGTTTCAACCATTTCTAGATCAATTCATAGTCGTCTTTATTGATGATAATCTGGTATATTCTGAAACGGAAGCAAAGCATGATGAGCATCTCCGTATAGTGCTACAAGTGTTAAGGGAGAAGGAACTTTATGCAAAGTTCAGCAGGCATGAATTCTGGTTGAGGGAGGTAACTTTCTTAGGACATGTGGCCTCTGCTGAGGGGATTAAGGTGGATCCTCGAAAAATTGAAGCAGTTTTGGAGTGGAAGCCGCCTAGGTCAGTATCGGAGATACGGAGTTTCCTGGGATTGGCAGGATACTACAGAAGGTTTGTGGAAGGTTTTTCGGTGTTGGCTGCACCTCTGACTAAACTCATGAGGAAAGGGGTACCATTTGTATGGACTGAGACCCAGCAGGAAGTTTTTGAAAAGTTGAAGAAAGTTTTGACTGAAGCACCTGTGTTAATTCAGCTGGAGTCTAGGAAGGATTTTACTGTGTACAGCGACGCATCACATGTAGGTTTGGGCTGCGTGTTAATGCAGGAGGGTAAGGTGGTTGCATATGCGTCACGGTAGCTTAAGCCTCACGAGGGGAACTATCCTACTCATGATTTGGAATTAGCAGCAGTGGTTTTTACACTTAAGATTTGGAGACATTACCTGTACGGAGAGAGGTGCATTATATATACAGACCATAAGAGTCTTAAGTATTTGTTGACTCAGAAGGAGCTGAACCTTAGGCAAAGGAGATGGATTGAGTTGCTTAAGGATTATGACTGTTCAATCGAGTATCACCCAGGAAAGGCTAATGTGGTAGCCGATGCTTTGAGTCGTAGAACCGTATCTGATCTGAGAGCAATGTTTGCTCATTTGAGCTTATATGATGATGGTAGTTTGTTGGCTGAATTGCAAGTAAGGCCAACTTGGGTGGACCAGATTAAGGAAAAGCAGTTAGAAGATGAGTCTTTGGTCGCTCGTTTTCAACAAGTTAAGGAAGGGAAAACTTCTAAGTTCGGTTTAAATGATGATGGAGTTCTGTGTTTCCGAGGAAGAATTTGTGTTCCGAAGGACTCTGACTTGAGGCAGACAATATTGAAGGAAGCTCATAGGGGACTATGTGCCATGCATCCTGGAGGGAATAAGTTGTATCACGACTTGCGGGAATTGTACTGGTGGCCTGGACTTAAGCGAGAAGTGACGGAGTTTGTAGGAAAATGTTTGACGTGCCAACAAGTGAAAGCTGAGCATCAATTACCTTCTGGACTGTTGCAGCCGGTAAAGATACCACTTTGGAAGTGGGAGAGGGTAACCATGGACTTTGTGAGTGGGTTGCCATTGACACCATAGAAGAAAGACTCGATATGGGTGATTGTGGATAGGTTGACCAAATTGACCCATTTCATACCAGTACGTACCGACTTTTCGCTTCAAAAGTTAGCCAAACTGTATGTAGCAGAGATTGTGAGGCTTCATGGAGTCCCAGTTTCGATTATCTCTGACCGGGATCCCAGATTCACATATCGGTTTTGGCAAAAGTTACATGAGGCTTTGGGGATGCGGTTGAACTTCAGTACGGCTTTCCATCCTCAAACTGATGGTCAGTAAGAAAGGGTCATTCAGATTCTGGAGAACATGTTAAGGGGATGCGTGATTGACTTTCGAGGTAGTTGGGAGGACTACTTACCGTTGGCAGAATTTGTGTACAATAACAGTTATCAGGCGAGTATTCGAATGGCACCGTATGAAGCACTGTATGGTCGAAGGTGTCGTACACCTAGTTGTTGGACGGAGCTAGGGGAGCGACAAGTTCTTGGACCGGAATTGGTGGCTGATATTGAGGCTAAGGTCAGAATAATTAGGGACAGTTTGAAAGAAGCATCTGATAGGCAAAAATCGTATGCAGATTTGAAGCATAAGGAGATTGAGTACTCAGTAGAGGATATGGTCTTTCTAAAGGTTTCTCCTTGGAAGAAGATATTGAGGTTTGGTAAGAAAGGCAAGTTGAGTCCGCTGTTCATTGGGCCTTATCGGGTTTTGAAGCGAGTAGGCCCAGTAGCTTATCGGTTGGAATTACCTCCAGAGTTGGACAGGATTCACGATGTTTTCCACGTCTCCATGTTAAGGCGTTATCGTTCTAACCCTACTCATGTCGTGCCGGTTGCAGAAATTGAGGTGCAAACTGATTTGACTTTTGAGGAGGAGCCTGTGCAAATTTTGGATCGAGATGTTAAAATTCTGAGAAGGAAATTTGTCCCATTAGTAAAGGTGCTTTGGGGTAATCATGGCAGAGAGGAAGCTACTTGGGAGCCAGAGGGGGCGATGCAGCAACAATACCCTCATCTGTTCGGACCAGGTAAATTTCGAGGACGAAATTTCTTTAAGGAGGGTAGAGTTGTAACACCCCAATTTTTGGGAATTTTAGGACCTGTTTGTTTTTCGTAGGATTAAGTACGTTCGTGGGCCTCTAGAAGGCCCAAGCTTAAGGTAAAACCCCGTAGTTTTAATTAATTTTAATTCCATAAGAAAAAATGGGTTCTGGTTAATTGGGCTTTTAGGTATTAATTGTGTAAAATAAATCACAAGGAAGCATGTGGTAAAGTGGCTAAGTGACGCCACTGGGAATGCTATAAGTGGCGTGTGGATGATTGGGAGGACCCAGGTTCAAGTCACAATGACAACAAATAAGCGATTAATTTTTATGAATGGAAAAGGTATGTAGTGGAACTGAAGTGAAAGTCTGTCATGAGAGGATTTAGGGGTTGATAAGGGATAGGATTTAGGAGTTGATAAGGGATAGGAGTTAGGAGCAGATAAGGGAGGAAATCTAGGAGCTGATCAAGGAACAAGAGGTGGCCAGCCAAGGGACTTTAGCATGGGAATTTCGGCTAGGGTTAGTGCCAGTATAAATTCGGCATTAAGGGGAAGTTGGGCCGTTTGCTGACCATTTCCCTCTTCATTTTTCTTCCCTCTCTTCATCAACCTTTTTCTTATTCTCCTTTCTCCTTCATAGCCGAACCCTTCTAACCTCTTGTTCATCTCCATCCTTCCCTTCAGACGTTTCAAAACCTTTATAGCCTTTGGCCATAAAACGCTGAAATCCTGAAAGCTACACTTTCTTCTGTGCTTATTTTTCCTAGCAAAATTCTCTTATTTTGCTTATCATCTTTGGCCGATTCTTTCCTCCTTTAAACCTCAAGTTTTTGTCGACAAGACCACAATAAAACCCTATTAATTCATCTTTTTCTACACAGTTGCAAAAAAAGCCGAAAACCCCACTTTCATAGGGACTTAGCCGAATATTGAAAACATTGAAGGCTTGACTTTGGTGATCGTTTGAGGGTAGAGCGGCATTGGATTTAAGTCTTTCTTTCGTATTTTAGGAAAGGCTGAAATCCCTAAATGTTAGGGAGGCTATCGATTTGGACTTGTAGCCCTAAGGGGTTGTTATAACTGTTCTGCTTTGGTAAATGGTGTGATTTAGAGGCTGCTGATCAAGGGCTTGGACAAGTGGAACGATCAGATCTTTGGATTTAAGACATAGTTCGGCAACAAGGTAAGAGCAAGAAGGTTCTAAGCATGTTTGGTTGAATATGGTAAGGGGCTATTTACTCGGTATTAATTCGATATATAGAGTAATATGTTAGTAATTTAATTGTAGGCAGTTCGTGCGTGGATCTCGACAACGAATCGTCGCAAAACAGGTGTGTAACTGACACCCTCTCATAGACTAGATCGGCAAAAGCCAAAAAGCCGAAATGTAGGAAATTTGGTATTTTGGGGAATTTGCGAGTGTGCGAATGCTCGTAAGATAGTTGGGTTTGTATGTTTGGTATTCTGAAGGTAATAAACTGCAGTACATGCGATTTCATACAATTTGATAATGTGGGCTTAATGGGCCAAAAAAAATCGAGTTCATGGGCTAACAGGCTCAATTTGGTAAGTATGCGCGGTAAGTATTCTGATAGTACGTAAATGGATAGGATATGCATGAAAACCCTAGAAGTAGCTAAATCACTACAATACCCTTATGTATGGAAAATTACCATGATACCCCTAGGTGTAAATGACCAATATGCCCCTAGGGTTAATTTTGTCTGAAAAGCATGTTGATTTAAATCTGTATGATGTATGCCATGAATGAATATTTGTTGCATGGGGACATGGGTTATATTTTGGAGGAAGCGTCCTGGTGGCTATGCCACGATTATCTGATCTGGTGGCTCTGCCACATATTTCTGTTCTGGTGGCTCTACCACGATTATCTGTATCTGGTGACTCTGTCACTTTATCTGTTCTGGCAGCCATGCTGCAAAATTCTGTGGCGTGTAGAGGTTGGGTGGGTCGAGTAGTCTCCCCACATGGTGAAAGGATGGGATAAGGGTGTACATGGTTGGATATGGGTTGGGTTTTGCATATACATGAAATATCTGATCTGATCTGTTATGGGCCTATGGGCTTAATTCTGTATTCTGTTCTAGGCTAAGGCCAATTTATTCTGTTTCTGTGGTTTGAGCTGATGTGGGCTATGGTTGGGTTAATTTTACACACTGAGTTTCTCCAAACTCATCCCCTATTTTCATCCATTCAGGTAATCCCCAGCCATAGTGGGCTTAGAGCTGCGAGGGATTCGGAGTGGCCACTCGTTCTGCAATATGGATTTCTTCTGGTGATTTTGACTTCAATTTTCTTTACTGTGATGATTTGGGTTTTGATATGTAATAAGGCCGCTTATGATTATTTTTAATTGGGTTTCAATTTGTACCTTATCATGATGACCTTAAATTATTTTAACTATCAAAATGGGCTAGATCTAGGGTTCGTTTTCCAAAAACATAAACTGATTTCGAAGTAACACGATTACAAAAAAGGCTTCTGCTATGATAACGTTTTACCAACTTAAATACGTTTTATTCTAAAATAGACATAATTTCAATGGTGACCTAAAAATATACGCGATGTTAGAGTGTGGGAATGGCGGTGTGCATGTCTAGGATTGGATCCGAAAGAGCTTGGTACTTAAGCAGTCCGATGGACTCACCTCCTTTTTTCGGTTTCCTACCTGGTGCACAGCTTCCATTCACTTTAACCCTTAATGAATTAATCCTTTGAACATCAAGTACGATTTTCTGAACTTAGAATGGAAAAATGTTTTTAACGTTTTTGATGTGGCACGTCGGATCCGGTCATAACGTCTAGGCGGGTTTGGGGTGTTACAATGTTGGCTAATCACACTGATAAATCATAATTTATACATATTTTTACCCCATGCTTAACACATTTTATGGATGATTTTTCCTTAGAATTGGTGAATTCGATGATCCTAATGCCTTGATTTCATGTTTTATACTTAGGCGAACATAAGAGAGCGAAAGGAATGAGAAACAGGCCAAAAACAGAGAAAATGGGCCAAAGTACGAAATCAATACAGCCTAGACTTCCTCACACGGGTAGACCACATGACCGTGTCAATTTGGCAGAATCGAAGCACGATTCACACGGGTAGAACACACGCCAGTGCCATTCTAACAGGTTCGAGCATGGCCTGAAGTAATCTCACACGGGTGTGTCACACGGGCATGTCCCTACCGAGCCCAAGTTGAGTCCAATTCGAAAAAGACAAAATTTGAGGGCTTTTAGGCTTTCTAAAGCCTATAAATACGCCCTAAAGGAAGAAGAAAAAGGAAGGAACAGGAAGAAAGGAAGGAATTACTCGAAGAAAGCCGATTGATCCATCTCAGAAGCCGGATTCATCATCAAGACTGAAGATCTCCCCTCAATTTCCCTTCAGAAGTTTTGGGTTTTTTTTATGTTTTGTATAAATTATTCTTCTGAGATGTTTTCCTTTTTAATTATGAACTAAATCCCCTAAATACCTAAGGGGAATGAAACCTAAGACGAATCTTGTTATTATTTTCTGAATTGTATGATAAATATTTGACTTGTTATTAATTATGTGTTCTTAATTCTTGTTTTGATATTCCAGGATATTGATTCAAGTTAACCTCTTATTTAGAGGAGGAATAGACCCTGTCTAAGAGTACAATTGTCATAATTAAGCGGAGTTGATTGCACGCCTAGAGATAGGGTGACAAGATTTTGCCGGATTAGGGTGAAACCTAATAAGGGGATCCATAGATCGAGTTAATGCAACCCTAGGGTGTTAATTAGAGAAAAGTCTCAATTATTCAATCGAGGGATTAGACGTTATTAGTCTTGAATAGGGATAATAACATAACTTAAGGATTTCTACAGGACAAGTTAAATGAATAAATCGTCCGATTCGGAGTCAGAATAACAAGTGAAGTCTAGGTGGATTCTTCCTTAGGTATTGTCTTAATTCAATCGTTTTCCAAAAGTAATCCCCCAATTCTATTTTTTGTGAATTCTTAGTTTAGTTAATTAGTTAGTTAAAACAAACCCCCTTATTCTTAGGCTAGATAATAAAATGACAGTCATTACTAGTACTTTTAGTTCCTTTGGGTTCGACAATCTTGTCTTGCTAAAACTATACTACTGTTCGATAGGTACACTTTCCTACATCGTGATAATATTTAGTTTCAAGAACGATTAATTATAAATTTATAAAACTTATCACACAAAATCGCAATCAAGTTTTTGGCGCCGTTGTCGGGGAACTAAGATATTAGGAACGCTCAATTTTTATTACTTTAGCCATTTATTTTTCTTGCAAGTTAATTATATTATATTTTATTTTATTATTTATTAATTTACTCTTTTTTTCTCTTGGCAGGTTTTTATAGTTTATAACTAGAAGAAACTCGTCAGGACCACTACTTTTTGACGAAGAAATCGATCGCACAGTTCGCAGAAACCAAAGAGATATAAGGCGAAGCTTAAGATACACAGAGAACGAGAAAGAGGACGATATTCAAACCTAACCGTGGAGATGGATGAAAACCAAGACAATCAGCTACCTCCTGCGTACATGTTGAACTAGCAAATCAAAATCATGCTCCTCGTACTATGTATGATTATGCTAAACCTACTTTAACAGGAACTGAGTCAAGTATAGTTAGCCTGCTATTGCTGCAAATAATTTTGAACTAAAACCTAACACTATTCAAATGATACAGCAATTTGTTCAGTTTGATAGTTTGCAGGATGATGATCCAAACACTCACTTGGCAAATTTCCTGGAATTTTGCGATACATTTAAAATTAATGGCGTTTCTGACGATGTCATTCATCTTCGGTTACTCTCTTTTTCATTGAGGAACAAAGCTAAACAGTGGTTGAACTCGTTACCATGAGGGTCAATTACTACTTGGGAACAAATAACCAAAAAAATTTTATTAAAATATTTCCCGCCGGCTAAAACAACCAAATTACGTAATGATATCTCTTTGTTTGTGCAGATGGACTTAGAAACTCTTTACGATGCATGGGAGAGACACAAGGACCTACTACAAAGGTGTCCTCACTATGGATTACCTCTATGGTTGCAAGTTTAAACATTCTACAATGGTGTGAACCCCTTGACAAGGCAAATGATTGATGTAGTAGCTGGGGGAACCATCAATAACAAAACACCTGAAGAGGCTTACGAATTCATTGAAGAGATGTCATTGAATAACTATCAGTGGCAAGTCATGAGGACTAAGCCAACTAAAACAGCAGGCATTTATAACGTCAATTCAGTTACTATGATGTCAAACTAAGTAGAACTTCTAAATAAAAAGATTGATGGTTCACTTGGTTCTACTCAGGTATATCTAGTAATGAGGTGCAAGACGAATGGAGGAGGAGCATGCACAGAGTATCAACCCTTCAACCCTAGCATCGAGGAGGAACAAGTCCAATATATGGGTAACAATAACTCTAGATCCCAAAATAACCCATATAGTAACATTTATAATGCAGGTTGGAGGAACCATCCCAATTTCTCGTGGGGCAGTCAAGGAAATCAAAGACCACAACATCCTCTGGGTTTTCAACAACCACCCTATCAAAAGGAAAAGAAACTAAACCTTGAAGAGTTGCTTTCTAAATTTATCTCAGTGTCAGAAACCCATTTCCAGAACATCGAGGCAACACTTAAAAATTAACAAGCGTCAATCCAATGGCTCGAAACTCAGATAGGCCAGCTTTCCAAACTAATCTCCGAATGACCACAAGGTAGCTTGCCAAGTAATACTGAACCCAACCCAAGGGAATAGCTCAACGCGATTAATGTTCATGATGAAGAAGGATTCATTGAGCCTGAGCCAAAACTAAGGCAAGAAGCTATGGTGAGCGGAGGACAAGGTGAGGTAGGTCATAATAAAAACAAATCAGTGAATGTCGAATATAAACCTCGTGTACCATACCCTAACACGACAAGGAAAGACCTGTCAGATGAACAATTTGGTAAATTTCTTAAACTCTTAAAAAAAATTACATATTAACTTACCGTTTATTGAAGCTCTATCGCAGATGCCAAACGCAATGAAATTTTTAAATGAGCTTTTAGAAAATCAGCGAAAGTTGGACGAGGCATCACATGTGGAGCCAAACGCAGTTTGCTCAGCTATTCTACAGAATAAACTACCCAACAAACTAAAAGATCCAAGGAGTTTTATGATTCCTTGCTTAATTAGTAGTTTAGATGCTAATAATGCATTAGCTGATTTAGGGGCTAGTATTAACGTCATGCCCTACAAAATGCTCAAACAATTAGGTCTTGGGAAACCCAAACAGACTAGGGCGAGCATTCAATTAGCAGATAAAAATATAAGATTTCCTAGAGGTATTATTGAAGATGTGCTAGTTAAAATCTATAAATTTATATTTCCCGTTAACTTCATTGTTCTAGACATAGAAGAGGATAGCAACACTCTTTTGATTTTAGGATGGCCCTTTTTAGCAACTGTTAAAATGATTATTGATGTTGGCACAGGTGAGCTCACACTCCGTGTGGGAGACAAAACAATCACCCTTCAAGCTCGCAATTCTGGCAACACATTGGAAATTGAAGGTAATCGTCTAAACCATTCTACTAAAACTAAAAATATGGTGCAACTTACTTTGTAGGAAATGAGTCTGAAGGAAGTACATGAGCCATTCTCAAGCAGTAGCAGAGAACTTATTCATGAAGATCGAAGGCTACAAATCGAGGAGCTAGATAAATAGCGGACGCATAAACCGAGAACACACGATAAACCAAAACTACGCCAGAACGAGCTCAATACCTTCCCAAATCAACTTAAGGTTGGAGATAAAGTATTATTAGATGCCGCAGATCCTCACATTGTCACTACCAACTGAATAAAGAAATCCCTCTTACGGTACTTAGCATTTTCCCATTCGGTACAGTCGAGGTAAGTCATCCCAAGTTCGGCACTTTTAAGGTAAACAACACTCGTCTAAAACCTTATTTTGATGAGAACGATAGCAAGAGGTAAGTCGAGCTTAGACTATAAATAAGCGCTCCTGGTGAGGTAACCCAAGCACTAACTGTATTAACTTCTTTAAATTTTAGTGTTTAACACCTAACTTACTAACAGAACTCTTGAATACAGGTTTCCCACACAGACACGGCCTATCACATGGGCGTGCCTTAGGCCGTGTGGAAACAGGGCAAAGATTTTTCCCAGCATGGGCTACGAGAAATCGCCACGGCCGTACGACATAACCGTGGGCAAACCTGCCAAAACAACATAGGCGTACGTCACGCCCGTGCATTGACACCATGGCCAAACCTGTCAAATTAACACGAGCGTGTGGCATGCCCGGGCCAAGCAACCGTGGTCAAACCTTTTAAATTACCACAGGCGTGGGACTACATACACGGGCGTGGGAGAAGTGAACAATGCCAGACACGATCGTGTGACACGGCTGTGTACACGAATACGCCCTAGGAACACAGGCGTGAGACAATTTTCAGACGCGCCCAATTCAAAATTCACGAATCACACGGGCTGAAATTGGGGAGAACGGGTGTGTTACATGGCCGTGTGCCTCAAAATCTATAAATAGGCTACACTATTCATTACTTTCTTTACCCAAAAAACCCTAACCCTAGCTGCTGCAAATCCACACGCCCTCCCTGCCACGCCTGTGCGCTACTTCCCACTCCATTTTTGACGCTCAATCTCTCTCCCTTAGCATTTGTTTAATCCTTTCACTTCTATTTTACTTATTTCTAATCTTTATTATCAAAATAATCTTCATTTTTCTCGTACTTTTTTTCATTTTTCACATTATTCTATCATTTAATTTGCATTCTTAGGTTATTAATCATACATTCCGTGTTAAATCGAGTTATTAGGCAAACCTCATACCCATGACATTACTATACTCATTCTCATACTATTACCATGCCAATGTCACGAAATTAGGGTATCAAATTGATTATTTTGGTTGAGTTTGGTTAGTATTAGTAGTTTTGGCTGAAATTGTAAGTTGAAATTCATGGCTTTTTTCTTTTCAAATTAATTTACCTACTATTATTATTCTTTATATTGCAGATATACAATGTCGTCTTCATGAGGAAAGAAGACCGCTGTCCTTGTTTCAAAGAAAAGGAAGGGAGCGTTATCTTTCTCGGGTCCTACCGCGAAAATTCGCCACCCTTTCCTGCAATTCCCCATTGGGCCCCAAGAAGAAATTTTCCAAATACTCCGGGCCCGACCTCTAATTGCGGGCCGCTGCATCGACTGGGCTGCAGTAGAACAAGTTCAGTTGGCTGATGTAATTCAGACCCTCTTAACCACCGATCCTTGGGAGATTTTCTTTGGGATGATCAAGCCAACATATCTCGAACTCACGATGGAACTATGCTCAACGTTTCATCTTCAGATCGTAATAACGAACTACGATGATCCCGGCAAGGTGCAATTTTTCCTAGGTGGATTAGTCCGCCAGCTCAGCGTCCTAGAATTTGGTACTGCACTGGGCTTATATACGGAAGAGCTTAAGGAGGAGAATGACTTAGATACTCTTAACCGCTATATCCATCATTCTCCTTCACAGTGCTGGGACGCACTAGTACCAGGTTCAGCCACCTATAATCTTAGCCGCTCCAAGACATCGGCTTTCCCTCCATCTCTGAGGTACCTACATGCTATTTTGGCTCACATATTACCAGGAAAGCGAGAGAGCACTAGCTTCGTCAACACTTACGACGCCTACTTTCTATGGTGTATGTCGCACGGGCATGTCATTGACCTTGCCTATTTCATTGCCCTCGCCATTCAACACCAGACGGAGCGGCATAGGAAGGGGCTCATCTCCATTGGCCCCTATGTTACTCGGTTGGCTAGACACTTCGGGCTCCTCAACACCGCGGCCTAGGAATCATCCTTGACCTTCATTTGCCAGATGTCTCCATAAGGCATCTCGAGCATGCTAAGCATTAGGATGATCGAAAAGTGCCGAGGAACCTACCCTCCTCAATATCGTCTCGCCCAACTTATCGAGGAGGAGGCCCTCGAAGACATTACTGATGATGTCCCTCTACAGCACGAGGACCCACCGTCTCAGCCACCACCACCCTCTCGTCTAGTTCATGCAGCGACTTCATATTCTGACATTTCTGAGTGCCTCACTCGATTCGAGCAACAGCGTTTTCAACGATTTGACAACATTGATGCTACTCTACGGCAGATCTGTCAGCATTTCCACATCTCATCGCCACCCTCACCTCGCGAACCATCTAGCGATGAAGATGTTTAAAAACTTTTATTTATTATTTTATGTTTTTACTTTTATTTTATTTTAAGACTACTTTTTATTTTTCTTTCATCTTATTTTTATTAGGATTAATAATTTTTATTTAACAATTTTGAATTCCGCTATTTCCTACCGAGTAATCATTCTTCCTTATATTTTTTCTAAAAGATTTCCTGATGCTATCACAGTTATAAAAAGTTCCAAAGCTCACTATTACTTAGGGACTCAAAACTCCACTGGGAAAGGTTCTCCACGACTGCCATGTCCTACTCGACCACGACCATAACCAACTTCAGATATAATATTCTTTTGGCGCAGGACTTATGGACTAATGAACCTCTACCATCGTCGTAGTATCCTACTCCACCCTCACGCCGATTATTCTCCGAAACTCCAGTTCAAGGAAATTCATTCATCACTCAGAAAGTTTCATTTCTCTCCCTATCTTATTTTTATATTCTTATATCTATCTTTGTACATTGATGGCAATGTACATCTTAAGTGTAGGGGTGTTCATTTCACTATCAGAAAAATCCTTGAATGATTGCCCTGTTCTCTTGAAAAGCTCTTACATCATGTTTAGGATAAATTTTGATTGATTTTTTACTTTTATTGATATATCTTGAATTAAAACATAGGCATTTATGCATTTATTGTTTAAACTTTAAGACATTAGGGAATTAAGCATGATAAGTTGATTTTTTTGAAGAATTAAAAACTTAGGTTGTTTCTCTAAGTTTAGGTATTATCTTGGCATTCACAAGTTTAGACATCAAAAAGCCATAATTTTTGTGAGATCTTGAGCCTTTCAAGCATCTATTATTTCTTTCATGCTCACTTTCATTATGAGTGCATCAGTATTGAATTGTTATTTTAGAACTTGCTTGATTATGCATGTCAAGACCACACCATTTGATTTGATATGTCAAAATGATAAAGGCACTTAGGTTTAACCCACTCATGCCATCAAAAACCTACCTCCATGATTAACCTCAGTGAACCCCATTGAGCCAACCAACCCACTCATTGATTTACCCTCAATATTAACCTATAACTCATTATTGTTGAAATCTCCTAAATTAATTTGATCCCTATTTTTGTCGAGATTTGAGTTGGAATAATTGTTTAGCTATGTTTTATTCTACTTTGTAATTCGACTTGTTCTTAAAAAAAAACATGTATATATTTTAGTAGTAGTAATCTTCTGAGCTAATGAATTAAATTCTATATTCTAAGAAAAAGCTCTATTGTACGCAATTGATGACTAGCCATTTTTCTAGTTAGGCAATTTTTCAATTCAATCTTTATTCTAACCTTTTCTTTCAGCTTGAGACCACAGCCCCTAACCAAGCCTCGTTACAACCTTCTAAAGACCTTTTGATTGATGTATCATCTCAATTTATAGTGGTAGAGATTTGATTTTCATGCAAGACTATGGTAATAACTTTTCATTATTGACTATTGAGTGCTTCATTCATTGTCCTTAAACACCTCGAGTGATTTGAGTGAATCTTTAGTAAGGATGTTAAACTCCGTGAGATATCGAATCAAGGGTAACCACCTAGATAAGGGGAGATACCTGTGTTTTCATGATGAAATGCTCCGCTTGGAATGTTTGAAACTTTGATGTTCTTTCAGTTGAATTCTCAATGTATGATTACTTATGGATTATTTTAAGATATTATCGATAGAAATTATAAGTTGAAAAGAATTTATTTTGATTATGAATTGAGGATTTTGCTTGAGGACAAGCAAATGCTTAAGTGTGGGGGTATTTTATAAACCGTAATTTATACATATTTTTACCCCATACTTAACACATTTTATGGATGATTTTTCCTTATAATTGGTGAATTCGATGCTCCTAATGCCTTAATTTCATGTTTTATACTTAGGCGAGCATAGGAGAGCGAAAGGAACGAGAAACGGGGCAAAAACGGAGAAAATGGGCCAAAGTACGAAATCAACATGGCCTGGACTTCCTCACACGGGCAGACCACACGGCCGTGTCAATTTGGCAGAATCGAAGTATGACTCACACGGGTAGAACACACGCCAGTGCCATTCTAACAGGTTCGAGCACGGCCTGAAGTAATCGCACACGACCGTGTCACACAGGCGTGTCCCTGCCGAGCCCAAGTTGATTCCAATTCAAAAGAGGCTAATTTTGAGGGCTTTTAGGCTTTCTAAAGCCTATAAATATGAAAAAGAGAGGCACAGAGAGGAAGGAAGGAATTACTCGAAGAAAGCTGATCGATCCATCTCAGAAGTCGGATTCATCATCAAGACTGAAGATCTGCCCTTAATTTCCCTTCAAGAGTTTTAGGTTTTTCTTTATGTTTTGTATTAATTATTCTTCTGAGATGTTTTCCTTTTTAGTTATGAACTAAATCCCCTAAATACCTAAGGGGAATAAAACCTAAGACGAATCTTGTTATTATTTTCTAAATTGTATGATAAATATTTGACTTGTTCTTAATTATGTGTTCTTAATTCTTGTTTTGATATTCCAGGATATTGATTCAAGTTAAGCTCTTACTCAGAGGAAGAATAGACCTTATCTAAGAGTACAATTGTCATAATTAAGCGGAGTTGATTGCGCGCCTAGAGATAGGGTGACAAGATTTTGCCGGATTAGGGTGAAACCTAATAAGGGGATCCATAGATCGAGTTAATGCAACCCTAGGGTGTTAATTAGAGAAAAGTCTCAATTATTTAATCAAGGGATTAGACGTTATTAGTCTTGAATAGGGATAATAACATAACTTAGGGATCTCTACGGGACAAGTTAAATGAATAAATCGTCTGATTCGGAGTCAGAATAACAAGTGAAGTCTAGGTGGATTCTTCCTTAGGTATTGTCTTAATTCAATCGTTTTCCAAAAGTAATCCCCCAATTCTATTTTCTATGAATTCTTAGTTTAGTTAATTAGTTAGTTAAAACAAACCCCCTTATTCTTAGGCTAGATAATAAAAAGACAGTCATTACTAGTACTTTTAGTTCCTTTGGGTTCGACAATCCGGTCTTGCTAAAACTATACTACTGTTCGATAGGTACACTTGCCTACATCGTGATAATAGTTAGTTTCAAGAACGATTAATTATAAATTTATAAAACTTATCACACAAAATCGCGATCACACACATCCTATAGAATTCTCAAATACTGCCAAGTACAATATCAATAGCTTATCTAGGCTAGGTGGTATTAGCACTAGGGAATTAGACAGGTAATGTTTGACCTTGTCAAAGGTTTTCTGGCATTTCTCATCCCATACACCTGGATTGTGTTTCTTAAGGAGACGAAATATGGGGTCGTATTTCTCGATTAATTGTGAAATGAACCGGGCGATATAATTTAGTCTTCCTAGGAAATTTCAGACCTCCTTTTGAGTGCACAGCTGAAGAAACTCCTGTATAGATTTAACTTTACCCGGGTCAATCTCGATCCCCTTTTCGCTGACTATGAATCCTAGCAACTTTCTCGACCTAACTTCGAAGGTATATTTTGCTGGATTGAGGTTGAGAAAATAACTTTAGCTGGAATTTTTTCAACCTCAAAAACAATTTCCTCAAGACTTGTATATGCTATTCTTCTGTTCAGAATTTTACAATCATATCATCAACATAAACCTCAATTTCCTTGTGCATCATATCATGAAATAGAGTTACCATGGCCCTTTGATACGTCACTCTCACATTTTCAGTCTGAATAGCATCATGTTATAGCAAAATGTTCCCCACATAGCTATGAATGTTATCTTTTCCATGTCTTTAGGATACATATTTATCTAGTTGTAACCAGAGAAGCTATCCGTAAAAGAGAACAGTGAATAACCTACTGTGTTGTGCACTAAGGTGTCGATGTGAGGCAACGGGAAATTATCTTTTGGGCTGGATTTGTTTAAATCCCTGTAGTCTACACACATTCGTACATTCTCATTTTCTTAGGAATGGGGACTATATTAGCTACCTATTCTGAGTATTTAACCACTTGTAGGAAACCAGCATCAGATTACTTCTTGATCATTTCTTTTATTTTTAACAGGACGTCGGGCCTCATCCTTCGGAGTTTCTGTTGAACTGGCTTGCATTCTTCCTTTATGGGAAGCCAGTGTACCACGATATCAGACCTTAGACCAGACATGTCTTGATACGACCATGTGAAAACATCTTTGAATTCTTGGAGTAATTCAATAAGGTCTCGCTTTGTCTCTGCGGTGATGCAAGCTTCGATCTTCACCTCTTTCTTTTCTTTTTCGTCTCCTAAGCTCACAATTTCTACTGACTCTTTGTAAGGTAGAATCTATTTCTCTTCTTGTTCTACCATCCTTAACAAATCAAGAGATAGGATAAAATTTTGATCATCTTCAAAGTCCTGAGGTTCATCTAGACACATATCTTGCTCAAAAGGAGATTCTGATTCAATAGCAGCGTCGCTCATATCATTGATATCTGAAGACCTGTTATATAAATGAAGAAAGACCGAAAGAACAAATGAATCTAAAATAATTATCTATGTGGTATAAGTATGAATGAAATGGAAAGAATAAAAAAATATTTGCCAAAATAAGACACAAAGATGCATTTTATTGAAATAAAAACAATGGACGTATGCCTTTTTTCACAAAAGGATTCTTATTGCTTCCAGGCTTAGAGTAATTAGTGTGTTTTAAACGTTAATATAAATTAGTTCTAAAAATTACAGGGATCTCTTCCGCAGTCCAATTATTCAGAACACTTCCGGGGATATAAGGACAAATGCCTAATAGGTTCTCCCTAATTCCTTCTTCGGATATGGCATTAATACTTAGGTTTCTCAACATTCCTTCCGCAATTTCTTTTTTTTGACTTTCTTTGTTTAGGATAAATAATTTCTCCTGACACGAACATTTTAGATATATGGAGGAAGGTCATCGGTTCCCATTTGACCTCTCCCCTACTTAATCGAGCTTTTCTTCTTTCTTTTTTCTTCTTCAACTCCCTTTTCTTTTGCCTCGTATTTGGCTTGTATCCTAAGCCAAAGTGGTCTCATTTGTCCATCAGCATAGGTGCATTGACTCTCCCTTATAGGTATTTTTTGAGTCCCATCCTGGGTAAAGCTCTTTTTCCAACTGTCAACTGCAAGCCCATCCTTGTAATTTTAGATATTTTAAGCACTAGGATCTTGCTTCTTTCAACAATAAAAGTTGCATTAACAAATTCTAGTGATTGAAAGGAACATTCTATTGCCTCATCATCCGCTCCTATGTATGGTGTGTCACTAGTTACGGATGCAATGATATCTTCTTCAGCGTTTATTATTACTAGTCGACCCTCCGTTACGAACTTCAATTTTTCGTGTAGTGACGACAGCACTGCCCTAACCGAATGAATCCAACGCCTACCCAGCACGCAATTATAAGAGGGCTTGATATCCATCACCAAAAAGTCTACCTCATATGTGTTTAGGCCAATTAAGAAAGGTATTTCAATCCTTCCCATTACCCTATTTTTCGTACCATCGAGTGCTTTCACTATATTTTGGCACATCTTCATATAAGAGCTATCCACTAGCAATCTGTTCAAGTGTGGATAGAGGCAAGACGTTCAGCGCAAATCCATTATTTATTAACACCTTTGGCTGTATATATCCTTTGCAACGAGTAGTGATATGTAGGGCCTTCGTAGATCCCATGCCCTCCCGGAGGTATTTTATCATCATTGAAAAGATAAAATTGTCGATATTTGTATTATTAACTAAACGGACTATCTTGTTTATAGAGATATCATTAGCAACATAAGTTTCATTCAGCACTTTTATCAATGTGCTACGATATGTCTCTAAGCTCAAGAGCAAGGCTAGTACTGATATGCATGCTGGTTGTTTGTGTAGCTATTCTACAACATTATACTCACTATGCTTCAATAATTTCAGGAATTCCATAGCCTCATTCTTAGTTACTGGCTCATTAACATATGATTCAAGCCTAGCTATCTTTTCTCTCTTTTGCTCAACTACCAGGGTTTTTCCTTTAATAGACTCGGTTCTTACATTTTCAAGGTCATAGCGCCTCCCACTACGCGTGTAGAAATCAATATCCTGGCTCTCTTCTGAAGTACTAACTAAGTTATGCTCTTTTGGGATTATCATGTTACAACCATAATTTCATGGAACCATTTTGCTGTCATTGTAGGGAAAGGCTGCGGGTTTCTGAATTATGACTCTTGGCACAACTTGTGTTCCTGCTTTATTATTTCTTGGTCATGAAATAATCACCACTGGGTGGTTAACCTTGTGGACCTTCTCCATTGATCCTTCCTCTGAGGCGCAGATGTCTCCTCTTTCAGAGCCTTTGACATCTTAAAAAAATTCCAACTCCTTGTTATCCATCAGACTTTGCACCAAAGCTTTGAATTCAGCGCACACTTAGATTTCATGACTTTGCTCAACGTGAAACTTACAATATGTCCTCACTCCTTTAGGTACCTTCTCTGAATCTTGAACGATTAATCCTACATCTATCATTTTTTCCAAACCCATTTTAGTGGGGTTTTTACTTCTGCAACATCAGTTTTGGTCCTCCTTCCTCCACTCTCAATTATCATGTTTACCCCTTGATCTGAATGACAGGGTAACGGATTTCCGATGAATTATCGAACCTTATGATCCCCATATTGATGAACATTTTAATCAACTTTTTAAATGCAGTGCAATTCTCAATTGAGTGTCCCATTATTCCTTTGTGGTACTCGCATTGAGCATTCACATCATATCATTTTAGGAACGGAGGTTGCATGGGTTTCAAGTAAAACAGGGATACTACATGTGTATCGAATAAATTCTTATATAATTCCCTATATGTCTTCAGGATAGGTATGAACTGGAGCTTTTATGTGTTTGACCTTGAGTTAGGTTTCAGCCTCGAAGAGCCTTGATGACTGGCTGTCACGGTCTTTGGTTGGCTCACAGTGACCTGTTTTGAATAGCTCTTGTTATACACATTAGCGATGTTCACTTCATTTTCCTTCTTCCTTGGAGCTGATCTTTTGGTGTTTTCCCATGCATTTATTTTCCCACTCCTTACTGCATTTTCAATCATCTCACCAGACATTACTATATCTGAAAAGCTCTTGGTAGAGCTTCCTAACATATGGTTAATAATCGGGGCATTCAGAGTATTTATGAAAAGCATCATCATTTCATTCCCCAAAAGAGGTGGTTGGACTTGCGCTGCCACCTCTTTCCATTTCCAAGCATCCTACCTGAAGCTTTCACTTTGCTTCTTTTCCATGTTTTGTAGTGTAATTCTGTCGGATGTCATGTTAGTCACATGGCTGTATTGTTTTATGAAAGTCTTTGCCAAGTCTTTCTAATAGTTCATTTTGGCGCGGTTTAATTGGTTGTACCACTTGGCAGTTGGCCTGGTCAGACTATCCTAGAAACAGTGGATTAATAATTGGTCATTATTGACGTATCCCGTCATCCTCTGGCAGAACATTGTGATATGGGCTTCAGGACAACTAGTCCCATTATATTTTTCAAATTCTAGAGTTTTGAATTTTTGTAGGAGTACTAGATCTGAGACTAAGCTCAAATCCTTAGCATCAACCCCTCAAATATCGTCAGCTTTCTGTATAGCTCTAAATTTCTCCTCTAACCACTTGTACCGATCTTTCAACTATTTTGGCAATTCAACTCTTGCTTTATCCATTTCAACCACATTGTCCAAATCAGGAACAACTAGATTGGTCAGATTATCCCCGGGGTTAGAACCTAAACTCTTAGGGTAATTCACCGGTGCTGAAGTGCCGCCTTGATATTGTTGAGGTATTATGGTAACGGGTACCCTTCTTGGATATGTATCTAGTTGGGCTTGGACATTCACTGGGTAAAGCCTGAGGGTACATAGGGTCTTCATTATCATTCCAAGGGTTATTCACATTATTTTTCCCTTTTTCAGTCCCTCCAGCCAGCAACTGGGTCAACTGGCTTATCATGCTTCATTGAGACTCTTGTATTTGATCTCTCATACCTTATTGTACCTTAGCTAATTGTTCCTGCAGCTGCGCTTGCAACTGATCTTATATGTCTTTTTGAATTTGTTTCAATCTCTCTAACCTTTGATCTGTTGCTCTGGTTTTTCCTCGAGTACCGTAACGATATTCGATTGGCAAATTCTTGTTGGCTTCCAGGGTAACTGTCATAATTTTAATTAATTAGGGTCTTTTTATGAAACTTAATGCATGTGATGAAATGTAATGTTGATGAATGAAAGATGAATGCACAAAGAGGTGTTGATTCTGATTCAATTCTATTAGAATAACTTTACTAGAAAATGAATCTTTTTACATAAAGCGGATATATTTTACATGCATGGCATTGCCCTAATACTCAAAGCCTTGACTTTCTTAAGAAGCCAAGCTAATTCTCGACCCCAATCTGATTCTGATTCGTATTTTAAGCTTAGCATGTCTGCTTGAACCACTAGGGTTTGCAAATATCGGCTACTTCCTGTATTTAAGCCATAGTTTCGCCCATGATGTGATCTCTATCTCTAATCTGACATTGAGAGCGTTGGAATTGCTCTTTCCAGTGTTCATTATTTGTTTTTAGAAGTTCAACTCGAAGTTTATAGTTTTGCAGTGCGGTCTCGAGCTCTTCTATCTTTCTTTCAACTCTTCAATCTTATTTAGACTTGCTTTCAACTCAATTGCGGAGTTGCGACTACGATATTAACGCAGTGAATTTTCTAATTCTTCTACCCAGGCTCTTAATCCAACCTTTTCATTTCAACTTTCTAACAAATCCCTTTCTAGAGTATCTTCTTGAACTCAAGCATCTTGGAATTTCTTTTCCCACTTATCAGCTCTAATCTTTTCTTTTTGATCTCTTACCGCCATTGCTCCGATGTTTTACCCAACCCGATAGTCCTTATCAACAAGCATAGCTTCTTATAATATGTTTTTAGACTGTCTAAGTCTTCCTCATCCTTGTTCTTTCATTTTCTCATTTTCTCAGCTTCTAACTTCTGGACGTCGACGTCTAATCCTAGCTGCATCTTTTCCTCTTCTAGTTGTTCTATTTTTTTCAACTCAAAACTCCTCTTTTCAAAGTCTTATTTTATGATTTCCAAATCAGACAGGATTACTTGTAAGTGTTCTTCTATCAGCCGAGTTTTTTCTTGATTTGACAAAGGGACATTGTCATTGACTCTTTTGCCCTACCACCAATCATATTCGGGGGTTGTCATGGGATTTGCAGTAAACCTTTTCTGTAATGACCCAAATTTTAAGGTCATCAGAAAATTGAATTTTTAGGTTATAATTTTCGTAAAATTAGATTCGTAAATATTTATTAGAAATATTTACGAAGTTAAGTGAGAGGTTAATTAGATTTTTATTAAGTAAATTTAGCTTAATCAAGGCTAATTTAGTGAAAGGACTAGACTGAATATAGTGTAAAAGTTTAATTATAAACTATAGAAAATTCAAGGGATTAAATTAGAAATTTTACTGTTAGAATGTATAATGAATGATATGATGGAAAATGTTACTGTTTCTATATTATAATGATATGATTTGAATACCCTATTAACAGTGTCGGGCTAGTCGGATATAATTGGCATGCCATAGGATTGGAAGTGTTCAAGGATATTCCGACTGTGTGTCGATGAGACACTATAAGTGTCCACTACTGTGACTGTTTCGAATTCGTTCCGAAGAGGTACTCTGTACCTGACTATGACTGTTACTGCTACTGTTACTGTTACCCTACGGTGTATTCTGGTTTCGACCGATGAAGCACTATACATTATCCTCGGTTTGTGGGTTGGATCCGTGTATCCGTCCAGGTCTGAGTTATGTTAATATGCGTAATTGAAAGTACTAAAGACAAAGACTGACTACTATTGATTATGTGACTGTGACTGTTATACAAGTATTGAAAGATATTGAATGATATGAAAAGAATAAAAAGAATTGTTTTAAATACATTTAAGAGCTATAAGTTAGAGGTAAGTGATGAAGTTAATAAGATTATGAAATAAAAGTTATGCTACAATGTATATACATAGCATATTAATTTTTTAAGTATTAGTTTATAGAAATACCACTGAGTGTATACTCAGCGTACGGTATGTTTCCATGCGCAAGTTTAGGCATGAAAGAAAGTTAATGACTCAGCATCCAAGCCAATTCTGGACTCAAAGTGGTGAATACTTATCTTTTGGTAAAATGGCATGTTCCTAAGTTGTTAAGGTGTTCTTTTGTATATGATAGTGTATAAACATGAAAGTTGTTGAAGTATGGTATAAAATATGCATATTTTGAAAGTTAAACTTATATGAGTTTGACTAGTATGATAATGTTGTATAATTTGATATGAATTGTGGTAAAATATTCTTAAGAGGTAATGAATGTAAGAATGAATATTTGCTAAGTTTGAATGGTATAATGAATGATATTTTATTTAGGTACTATTAGTAAATATTTGGGCATGAAATAGATATATTTGGCATGTGAAAATTTCCTTAATCGAAATGAAAAAGGGGTGGTAAATTGGCTTAAATCAAGCCTATATGGTGCCACACGGTCAGGGGACACGGGCGTGCCTTATGGCCGTGTGAGAAACTCAGTAACCTCCTAAATATTTCACAGCCTTGACACACGGGCGTGTCATTTGGCCGTGGGCTTAAGTCAGTAGCTAGCCATGTACCACGTGCCTGCAGCACACGGGCATGTTCCAGGCCACACGGGCTTGTCCCAAGCCACACGGGCGTGTGCCCCTATCTCCAAGAAAATTTTTTCTAAAGTTACAGTTTAGTCCCAAATCACTTCTAAGACATATATTAGGCCTCGTAGGCTCATAATAGGGACTTTATGTTGAAATTTGATGAATATTGATCCAGAATGTAAAGTGTATGACTAGGTTTTATATAAATGTTAGTGTTTAAGTCCAGTAATATCTTATAGCCCTATTCCAGTGACGGCATGGGGTTAGGGGGTGCTACATTTAGTGGTATCAGAGCTAATTGGGTTTAGCCAATTCTAGGATTAAGTCGAGCATGAAATAGAGTCTAGAGGTACATGTCATTATTATGTTAACTTTGAGTCGGGATTGGATGCTGATTTATATACTGATAAATTAACTCTGTTTTATAGTGAATAAAATATGTCTGACGAAAGTATCGAGGGTATCGATCAAGAAATGTACAATAGGTAACCAACCACTGAATACTGGAAGGGATAATACAGAAGTATTTAGAATGATTGCCGAAGCTCTTCAAAGAGCGGTAGGAAGTATGCCTGCTACTACTTCTACCCCTACTACCCGAAGAGCCTCTATTAAGGAACTGCGAAAGTATAGAGCTACAAAATTTTTGGGATCAAAGGGAACTGATTCAACAACAGCTGAAAATTGGTTAGAGACTACCAAGAGAATTTTGAAGCAATTAGAATGCATGCCTCAGGAAAGTTTGGTATGTTTTGTTTCTCTGTTACAAGAGGAGGCTTATATATGGTGGGAATTAGTGATTCAGAATATACCAGAAGAACAGGTAAACTGGGAATTCTTTCAACGAGAATTTCAGAAAAAGTATTTGGGAGAGACATATATGGAAGACCGGAAACAAGAGTTTTTGATGTTGAAATAGAGAGATATGTCCGTAGTGGATTATGAATGGGAATTTCTGAGACTGAGCAGATATTCCATTGAATTTGTACTGACTGAAGCTGACAGATGCAAGCGATTTCTAAGAGGACTGCGAGATGAATTTTGATAAACCGTAAATTATACATATTTTTACCCCATGTTTAATGCATTTTATAGATGATTTCTCATTAGAATTGGTGAATTCGATGCTCCTAATGCTTTAATTTCATGTTTTGTACTCAGGAGAGCAGCAAGAGTCAAAAGGAACCAAAAACGAGCCAAAAAGGGAAAAAATGGACCAAATTGAGAAAATGACACGGCTTAAGCCTTACCACACGGGCAGCTCACACGCTCGTGTCTTTCGAGGGTGTCGACCAAGGCTTTCATGATTCACACGGTCGTGTGCAATTTAACGGATCGAACATGGCCTGGTAATCACGTCACACGGTCGTGTCACACGGGCGTGTCCCTGCTGAGCCCAAGTTAAGTCCAATTCGAAAAAGGCCACTTTAGAGGGTTTTGAGGCATTCCAAAGCCTATAAATATGCACGAGAGGAGGAGAAAAGGGGAGACGAAGAAGAAGGGTAAGGAATTACCCGAAGGAAGCCGATTGATCCATCTTAGAAGTCGGATTCATCATCAAGACTGAAGATCTCTTCTCAATTTCCCTTCAGAAGTTTTGGGTTTTCTTTATGTGTTGTATTCTTTTTTCTTCTGAGATGTTTTCTTATTTAGTTATGAACTAAATCCCCTAAATACCTAAGGGGAATGAAACCTAAGACGAATTTTGTTATTATTTTTTGAATCGTATGATAAATATTTAACTTGTTCTTAATTATGTGTTCTTAATTCTTGTTTTGATATCCCAGGATATTGATTCAAGACACGCTCTTATTCAGAGGAGGAATAGACCCTGTCTAAGAGTACATTTTCCATAATTAAGCGGAGTTGATTGCGCGCCTAGAAATAGGGTGACAAGATTTTGCCGGATTAGGGTGGAACCTAATAAGAGGATCCATAGATCGAGTGAATGCAACCCTAGAGCGTTAATTAGAGAAAAGTCTCGGTATTCAATCTAGGGATTAGATGTTATTAGTCTTGAATAGGGATAATAACATAACTTAGGGATCTCTACGGAGCAAGTTGAATGAATAAATCGTCTGATTCGGAGCTAGAATAACAAGTAAAGTCTAAGTGGATTTTTCCTTAGGTATTGTCTCAAGTCAATCGATTTTGCCAAAAGCAATTCCCCAATTATTTTCTCTATGCGTTCTTAGTTTAAATAATTAGTTAATTAAAACAAACCCTTTTATTCCTAGGCTAGATAATAAAAATATAGTTATTACTAGTACTATTGGTTCCCTTGGGTACGATATCCCGGTCTTGCCATTACTATACTATTGTTCGATAGGTGCGCTTGCCTTTTCGTCGTGATAATAGTTAGTCTAGGTTTGATCTTCATTATAAATATTTATTACTTGTTACGAACCACTGGGATAAAGTTTTTGGCGCCGTTACCGGGGAACTGAAATATTAGGAACACTAAATTTTTATTACTTTAGCCATTTATTTTTCTTGCAATTTAATTTAATTTATTTTAATTTTAGTATTTATTAATTTACTTTTTCTTTCTCTTGGCAGGTTTTTATAGTTTATGACTAGAAGAAACCCGTCAAGACCCTTACTTTTTGACGAAGAAATCGATCGAACAGTTCGTAGAAATCAAAGAGAAATAAGGCGTAGTTTACGATACACAGAAAATGAACAAGAAGACAATACTCAACCTCCAAACAACGAGATGGCTGAAAACCAAGACAATCAGCTGCCTCTTACAATTGCAGCTAATCAAAATCCTGCTCCACGTATTATGTATGACTATGTTAAACCCTCTTTAATAGAAACTGAATCAAGTATAGTTAGACCTGCTATTGCTGCGAATAATTTTGAATTAAAACCTAACACTATTCAAATGATACAGCAGTTTGTTCAGTCTGATGGTTTGCAGGATGAAGATCCCAACACTCACTTAGCAAATTTCCTGGAATTTTACGATACATTCAAAATCAATGGCGTTTCTGATGATGCCATCCGTCTTCTGTTATTTCCCTTCTCAGTGAGAAACAAAGCTAAACAGTGGTTAAACTCGTTACCATGAGAGTCTATCACTACTTGGGAGCAAATGATCGAGAAATTTTTACTAAAATATTTTTCGCCGGCTAAAACGGCTAAATTATGCAATGATATCTCTTCTTTTGTGCAGATGGACTTAGAAACACTTTACAATGTATGGGAGAGATACAAGGATCTACTGAGAAGGTGCCCCCACCATGGTTTACCTCTATGGTTGCAAGTTCAAACGTTCTACAATGGTGTGAATCCCTCGACAAGACAAATGATTGACGCTGTTGCTGGCGGGACTATCAACAATAAAACACCGGAAGATGCCTACGAATTTATAGAGGAGATGTCACTGAACAACTATTAGTGTCAAGTCATGAGAACTAAGCCAACAAAAATAGTCGACGTTTATAACATCGATTCAGTCACCATGCTCTCTAATCAGTGGAACTTTTCAATAAAAGATTGATAGTTTTCTTGGTTCTACGCAGGTACATCTAGTAATGAGGTGTGACTCAAGCGGAGGAGGTGTGCATACAGAATACCAATCCTTCAATCCTACAACTAAAGAAGAACAAGTCAACTATATGGGTAATAATAAATTTAGATCTCAAAATAACCCATACAGTAATACCTATAATGCAGGTTGGAGGAACCACCCAAATTTTTCCTGGGGAGGTCAAGGGAATCAAAAGCCACAAAATCCTCAGGGTTTTCAACAGCCACCTTATCACCAAGAGAAGAAGACGAACCTTGAAGAGATGCTCTCTAAATTCATCTCGGTGTCAGAAATCCGTTTTCAAAATACCAAGACTGCAGTTAAGAATCAACAAGCATCGATCCAAAGACTCGAAACTCAAATAGGCCAGCTGTCCAAACTAATCTCCGAAAGACCATAAGGTAGCCTACCAAGTAATACTGAACCTAATCCGAAGGAACACCTCAATGCAATTAGCACTCAAAATAAGGACGGACTCATTATACCCGAGCCAGAAATATAGCAAAACAACGCGATGAACAAAGGACGAGAAGAGGTAAACAATAATGATCCCAAATAGGTAAGTACGAATCATGAACCTCGTGTCCCATATCCTAAAGCGATAACGAAAGACAGAACAGAAGAACAATTCGGTAAGTTTGTCAAACTCTTAAAGAAATTACATATTAACTTACCCTTTATTGAAGTTCTTTCACAGATGCCCAACTTAGCAAAATTCTTAAAGGAACTTCTGAGCAATAAAAGGAAATTAGGCACTACATCGTATGTGGAACTCAATGCAGTCTACTCAGCTATTCTAAAGAATAAGCTACCTAAAAATTGCAAGCTCCAGGGAGTTTTACAATTCCTTGCATAATTGGTATTTTATCTGTGAATAATGCTTTAGTTGATTTAGGGGCAAGTATAAATGTTATACCCTATAAAATGTTTAAACGACTAGGACTTGGTAAACCCAAACAGACTAAGATGAGCATACAATTGGCTGACAAAACAGTTAGATTTCCTAAGGGTATTATTGAAGATGTTCTTGTTAAAATTGATAAATTGATTTACCCAGTAGACTTTGTTGTCTTAGATATGAATGATGATAACGAGGTACCTTTAATTTTAGGACGACCCTATTTAGCAACTGCCAGAACCATTATTAATGTAGGCACAGGGGAGCTAACACTTCGTACAGGTGATGACGTAGTAACATTCCAAGCACTCGACTCAGTCAAAACCCCTAAGACTCAGGATAATGCTACAAAAACTATCGATGATAAAACTAATATTCAATCATCCTTGCAGGAACCTCCTCGAACAAAGACAACAGAGACAGTGTGTTACTATCATGAAGAGAACAAAGACGTCCATGAAGAATGAAGACTAGGGATAGAGGAGCTAGACGAATGGCGAGAACACAAACCGAGAACACATGATAAACTGAAACTATGCAAAAACAAGCCCGATACCTCTCCTAATCAACTTTAGGTCGGCAATACAGTCTTACTAGATGTCGTTGATCCTCACATTGTCACTACCACACCAAATGAGGAAATCCCTCTTACAGTACTCAGTATTTTTCCATTCAATACAGTGGAGGTGAGTCATCCCAAGTTCGACACTTTTAAGGTAAACAACACCCGTTTAAAACCTTATTTTAAAAATAACAACAGGAATGAGGAGTATGAACTCCTCAAACCACCTTGATCATTCAACAGAGAGGTAAGTCGAGCTTAGACTATAAATAAGCGATTCTCGAGAGGCAACCCGAGCACTAGCGTATTTTGATTTCTTTATTTTTAATTAATTTCTAACACTTTGAATAATTAACTTTATCTTTGAATTGCAAAGTTTTTCAGCACACACGGCCGGGCACACGAGCGTGCCTAAAGCCGTGGCCAAATAGGGGAAGAGACACGACCGTGCGATACGGCTGTGTTGAAGCAGGACATGATTTCCCAAAACACAGGGTGCGATAAATCCCCACGGCCGTGCGACATGGCCGTGGGTGAACTTGATAGGAAGAACACAAGCGTGGGATAGAAAACCATGGGCGTGCCAGGGATAAGGCTCGATTCTGTTTCTTCGACACGGGCATGAGACACACCCGTGCCGCTAAGCCGTAGACAACAATACACGGGCGTGGTACCTTAACATGGGCGGGAGAGAAGCGAACAAAGCTAGGAACGGCCGTGCGATATAGCCGCCTACCACATACGCCAAAGACACGCGGGCGTTGTAGAATAGCCAATCAGGACCTAAAACTGCAAAATTCGAAACACACGGGTTCACCCTCATACATACACGGGCGTGGCCCTAGGCCGTGTGGCCCTCCCCTATATAAGCAAATCATTGTTCATTTTTTCTTCCTTTCAAAAAAAAAACCCTAGCCGAAATCTCCCCTTCTCCACTCCCTGATCCCTATTCTCAGTCACCACTACCCTCTCGTCCAGTTCATACAGCAACTTCATATGCTGACATCTCTGAGCACCTCATCCAATTCAAGCTTGAGTGTTTTCAACGATTTGACGACATTGATGCTACTCTACAGCAGATTTGTCAGCACCTTCCTATCTCATCGCCAGTCCCACCTCGTGAACCATCCAGCAATGAAGATATCTAGAAATATTTATTTATTATTTTATGTTTTTACTAATGATTGAAACTATTTCTATTATTTTTATTAGACTTTAGATATTTTATTTTTTCTTATTAATTTCGACTATTTCTTTTTGAGTACTTATCCTTCCTAATATCCCCTAAAAAGTTCCTGATTTTATCCCAATTATATAGAGCTCTTGAGCTCATCATCACATAGGAACTAAAGCTCCACCGGGAAAGGTTCTTCACGACTTCCATGTCCTGCTCAACCACGACCATAGCTACCACTAGGTATAATATTCTTTTGGCGCAGGACTTATGGCTTAGTGAACCTCTACGACCGCCGGAGTATCCTCTTCCACTCTCAAACCAATCACTCTCTAAAACTCTAGTTCGAGGAATTCATCATACAGGAAGTTTCACTTCTCTCCCTATCTTATTTTTTCTCTAACATCTATCTTTGTACATTGAGGGCAATGTACATCTTAAGTGTGGGGGTATTTATTTCACTATCAGAAAAATCCCTGAATAATCACCTTGTTCTCATGAAAAACTCTCATACCATATTTAGGATAAATTTTAATTGATTTATGATTTTGATTTATATATTTTGAATTAAAATATAGGGATTTATGCATTGATTTTTTTAAACTTTAAGACATTAGAGAATCAAGTATCATAAGTTCATTTTTAAGAAATTAAATTATAGGTTGTTTCCCCAAGTCGAGGTATTACTTTGAATTAGAATTCACGAGTCTAAACATCAAAAAGCCATAATTTTTTGTGAAATTTTTTAGCCTTTTGAGCATCTATTCATCCTTTCATGCTCACTTTTATTATTGCTTTGAGTGTGTCAGTATTGAACTGTTATTCTAGAACTTGCTTGATTATGCATGTCGAGACCACATCATTTGATTTGATATATCAAAATGATTAAGGCACTTAGGATTAACCCACTCATGCCATGAAAAACCTACCTCCACGATTAACCCTTAGTAAACCCCCTTGAGCCCAACAAACCAATTCTTGTATTACCCTTAATATTAACCTTTATCCCATTATTGTTGAAATCCTCTAAGTTAATCCCTATTTTTGTCGAGATTTGAGTTGAATGGATTGCCTAGCTATGTTTTGTTCTTGATATTTAGCCTACATTATTTACCTTGTTCTCAAAAAAAAAAACACAACTATGTATTCATATATGTAATTTCATATTCTGAGAGAAGCTCTATTGTACTCAAGTGAATATTAACTCTTTTTGTAGTTAGGCAACTTTTCAATTCAATCTCGATTCTAACCCTTTCTTTCTGCTTGTGACCACACCCCCTAACCAAGCCTCATTACACCCCTCTAAAGACCTTTTGATTGATGTATCATCTTAAAATTAAAGTGGTGGAGATTTGATTTTCATGCAAGCCTATGGTAATGGCTTTCCATTATTGACTATTGAGTGCTTCTTTTATTGTCCTTAAAACACCTCGAGTGATTTGAGTAAATCTTTAGTGAGGATGTTAAACTCTATGATATTCTGAATTAAAGGTAATTACTTAGATGAGAGAGGACACTTATATTTTTGGGATAAAATGCTCAACTTAGAATGATTGAAACTTTTATGTTCTTTTTGTTAAATTCTCAATGTATGATTACCTATGGATTAATTTGAGATATTATTGATAGAAATTATAAGTTGAGAAGGATTCATTCTGATTATGAGTTTAGAATTTTGCTTGAGGACAAGAAAATGCTTAAGTGCGGGGGTATTTGATAAACTGTAAATTATACATATTTTTACCCCATGTTTAATGCATTTTATAGATGATTTCTCATTAGAATTGGTGAATTCAATGCTCCTAATGCTTTAATTTCATGTTTTGTACTCAGGAGAGCACCAAGAGTCAAAAGGAACCAAAAATGAGCCAAAATGGAAAAAAACAGACCAAATCGAGAAGATGACACGGCTTAAGCCTTGCCATACGGGTAGCTCACATGCCCGTGTCTTTCGAAGGTGTCGACCAAGGCTTTCATGATTTACGCAGCCTGGCCATTGACCCACACGACCGTGTGCAATTTAAAGGATCGAACACGGCCTGGCAATCACGTCACACGGTCGTGTCACTCGAGCGTGTCCCTGCTGAGCCCAAGTTAAGTCCAATTCAAAAAAAGCCACTTTGAAGGGTTTCGAGGCATTCCAAAGCCTATAAATACGCACGAGAGGAGGAAAAAAAGGGAGACGGAGAAAACAGGTAAGGAATTACCTCAAGGAAGCCGATTGATCCATCTAAGAAGTCAGATTCATCATCAAGACTGAAGATCTCTCCTCAATTTCCCTTCAAGAGTTTTTGGTTTTCTTTATGTTTTGTATTCTTTATTCTTTTGAGATGTTTTTTTATTTAGTTATGAACTAAATCCCCTAAATACCTAAGGGGAATGAAACCTAAGACGAATCTTGTTATTATTTTCTAAATCATATGATAAATATTTAACTTGTTCTTAATTATGTGTTATTAATTCTTCTTTTGATATCCCAAGATATTGATTCAAGACACGCTCTTATTTAGAGGAGGAATAGACCCTGTTTAAGAGTACATTTGCCATAATTAAGCGGAGTTGATTGCGCGCCTAGAAATAGGGTGACAAGATTTTGCTGGATTAGGGTGAAACCAAATAAGGGGATCTATAGATCGAGTTATTGCAACCCTAGAGCGTTAATTAGAGAAAAGTCTCGGTATTCAATATAGGGATTAGACGTTATTAGTCTTGAATAGGGATAATAACATAACTTAGGGATCTCTACAGAATAAGTTGAATGAATAAATCGTCCGATTCGGAGCCAGAATAACAAGTAAAGTCTAGGTGGATTTTTCCTAAGGTATTGTCTCAAGTCAATCGATTTTGCCAAAAGCAATTCCCCAATTATTTTCTCTATGCGTTCTTAGTTTAAATGATTAGTTAATTAAAACAAACCCTTTTATTCCTAGGCTAGATAATAAAAAGATAGTTATTACTAGTACTTTTGGTTCCCTTGGGTACGATATCTCGGTCTTGCCATTACTGTACTATTGTTCGATAGGTGCGCTTGCCTTTTTGTCGTGATAATAGTTAGTCCAGGTTTGATCTTCATTATAAATATTTATTACTTGTTACGAATCACTGCGATCAAATTTCAACTGCAATTGATGCCTCTACGGATTACAGAATTTGCAGATCTAGTTGAAAGAGCTAAAATAATTGAGCAAATACTGGGGAAGAGTAAAAAGTCTGAAACTGTTAGTTCAGCTGGAAAACGTCCTGGAACTGCTAGTTCAAGTTTGCAATTCAAACGATCGAGGAAATCTCGTGGTAGTGGAAGATTTAGTTCAAGATCAGAAAGAGGAGGCAGAAGTTGAAAGAGACAAACTACTGTATCTGTTGGCAGTATCAGAAGCCCAGCTCAAAACACTGAAATTCCAGAATGTAAGTGTTGTGGAAACAGACATAGAGAATAATGTAGAAAGTTAACTGGGAGTTGTTTCAAATGTGGATCCACTGATCATTTTGTTAAGGATTGTCCGAAGATTGGTAAGTCAACACCAGCACCAATGGTATCCCAAAGATCTGAACTTGCTTCTAGAGGTCGGGGATCAGGCCAAAGTGGTCCAGTTGCTAGAGGAGGTACTAGAAGAACTAGTGAAAATGCTACTCAACAATCTGAAGTAAGAGCTCCGGCCCGAGCATATGTTGTAAGAACTCGAGACAAGGGGGATGCTCATGATGTAGTGACAGGTATATTCTTATTATATTCACAACCCGTATATGCTTTAAGAGATCCAGGATCGTCACAATCCTATGTTAATACAAAACTAGTTGAGACGGGAAATTTAAAATCTGAACTATTTAGAATAACGATAGAAGTGTCTAGTCCATTGGGGCAAACTGTGTTAGTAAATAAAATATGTCGAAAATGTCCGTTGATGATTCAGGATAGAATTTTTTCTGTTGATCTGTTGATTATGCCATTCGGCGATTTTGACATTATACTGGGTATGGACTGGTTGTCAAAACATGGAGTGTAACACCCCGAACCCGAGACCGACACCGGAGTCGAACACGAGGTGTTAACAGACTTTAAACCCCTTATAAAAAATATTTCCCAGACACTGCCAATCTGCGTACTAGTCGCTTTAAAAATCATATCTTGAGTTTCACAACTCGAAAATCAGTTTCGTGATTTTTCCCTGAAACTAGACTCATATGACCATCTACATATTTTTTTCTAGAATTTTTGGTCGGGCCAATTAGTACAGTTTATTAGTCAAAGTCTCCCATGTTACAGGGATCGACTACCCTGACCTTTGCGCATTACGACTTGGATATCTCCTTGTACAGGGCTCCAATACTGATGCCGTTTGTTTCTATAGAAACTAGACTCATAGAGGAATCTATACATATATGGTATGACTCCTAATTATCTCTGTTTAATTTATAATGAATTTCCAAAGTCGGAACAGGGAATCCAGAAACCGTTCTGGCCCTGTCTCACGAGAACCTGAATATCTCTTAACATACTGTCCGTATGATTGTTTCGTTACTTTCCTATGAAAGTAGATTCATCAAGGTTTGTTTACATAATTTATTCACTGTTTAATTCCATTCCTACTATTTTTAGTGATTTTCCAAATCTACATCACTGCTGCTGTCAGCATCTGCCTTTAAGGTAGACTTTACCTATTTCATGGTTTCCATGATTCAACTAGCCCTTTTTGCATAAATAGCACAATTTATGAAAGTGATTAACCATCCCCGTGGCCAATCCTTGTCAAGAATATCCACACCAAATGATTATAACATTATACTCAAACACATATAAGCCATTTTCGCATGGCTATCCAAAATTTATACAAGTCCAAAGGGTCCACGACCCACAACAAACGGGTAGTCCTATACATGCCATTTCGAAGTTCAACCAAAATTGTACCAAAAGGGGGGGCTTTGATAGTGTGGGTGACTTTGACTTCAAGATCCCGAGTCCGATAGCTGGAGAACCAAATCTCGGGTGTTGTCGAACGATTCCGATAGCTATTCGACCACTTTTTCCTTCCCTTTATCGGATTTAGTTCCCCTTTGCTCTTGAGCTTAGCCTAGCTACATGCATGGCCGAACCTCTTCAACCTTTCTTCTTCCTTCCTCCTTAAAATTTTTGGCCAAGGATGAACCAAAGGATGAGCATTTTTTTTCTTTGTTTTTTTCTTTCTAGTTTCGGCTAAATGAAGATAAGAAAGGATGAACAAAAATTTTCTCCTTTCTTTTCTTTAGCTCACGGCAATGGGGGGGGGAAACAACTACACACATTTTTTTTTTGTATTCATCATACTCTTTTTCATTATTTTATGCCCATGCCCCTTATTTTATTTTTTTCCTACATATCTCACTAGGCCAACATGTTTCCACCCATAGCATGGCCAACCACTAGCTCAAATTTTGGGTAATTTGACATGCAAACCCATTATTTTCACAACATGCATTAATAGACCATTTTAAATTAGCCTATCATATTTTCACCATGTCTCATATCAATCCCTATTTAATAATTTCTCATGCAATTGGCAAAATTGGAGAATGAAACTTCCACATACTCATGTACACACATAATAAGCATAGAATATGGAAATCAATTATTTTTATGACTCGGTTTTGTGGTCCCGAAACCACTTCCCGACTAGGGTCAATTTTGGGCTGTCACAACTCTCCCCCACTTAAGAAATTTTCGTCCCCGAAAATCTTACCGGTAAATAGGTTTGGGTATCGTTCTTTCATCGAGCTCTCGGTTTCCCAAGTAGCTTCCTCGATCCCGTGTTTGAGCCATAACACCTTCACTAACGGAACCCTTTTGTTTCGCAACTCCTTCACTTCACGAGCTAGGATATGCATCGGCTCTTCTTCATAACTCATATCGGCTTGAATTTCAACCTCTGATGGGCTAATTATGTGCGATGGATCAGATCGATAGCGTCGAAGCATCGAAACATGAAAGACGTCGTGAATCTTTTCAAGCTCAGGGGGCAAAATCAATCTATACGCAACCGGACCAACTCGTTCGGAGATTTCGTACAGCCCAATGAATCTCGGGCTCAACCTGCCCTTACGGCCAAACCTGAGTACCTTTTTCTAAGGCGAAACTTTAAGGAACACTTTATCTCCCACCTGATATTCAATGTCCTTTCGTTTCAAATCCGCATACGATTTTTGACGATCTGTGGCTGCTTTCAGACTTTCACGGATTACCTTTACTTTCTGTTCAGCATCCTTAATCAAATCAACTCCGAAAATTTTACTTTCACCGAGCTAGGTCCAAAACAACGGTGTACGGCATTTACGACCGTACAAAGCCTCGTAAGGTGCCATCTTAATACTTGATTGAAAACTATTATTGTAAGCGAATTCAATCAAAGGTAAATACCGTTCCCATGAACCACTGAACTCGAGGATGCAACATCTCAACATATCCTCAAGTATCTGAATTATCCGCTCAGATTGACCATCGGTTTGGGGATGAAAAGCAGTGCTAAAATGCAGCTTGGTACCCAAAGCTTCTTGCAATTTCCTCCAAAATCGCGAGGTGAATCTCGGATCTCTATCCGACACGATAGAAATAGGTACCCCGTGTAATCTCACAATCTGAGAAACGTACAATTCAACTAGTCTATCCAATGAAAAATCCATACACACGGGGATAAAGTGAGCCAACTTAGTCAGTCTATCAACAACAACCCAAATCGCATCCTTCTTACTTGTTGACAATGGCAGTCCGGACACAAAGTCCATTGTGACTCGATCCCATTTCCACTCGGGTATCATGATCGGCTGAAGTAATCCTGAAGGCACTTGATGTTCCGCTTTCACTTGTTGACATATTAAACATCTCGAAACAAAGTCGGAGATGTCTCGTTTTATACCATGCCACCAAAACCAACGTTTCAAATCGTTGTACATTTTCGTACTCCCCGGGTGACTTGACATTCGGCTACAATGGGCTTCGTTCAGAATCACCGAAATGAGTTCCGAACTCCTTGGAATACACAAACGACTTCTGAACCTCAAACAATCATCATCATCAATTTGAAACTTCGATTCCTTGTTCGGAGCACACTCAGCCCGTTTTGCAACCAATTCATCATCAACTTTCTGGGCTTCACGAATTTGATGAATCAATAATGGTTTGGCTTTTAATTCAGCTATTAACACATTGTCGGGTAGAACAGACAAGTGCACATTCATCGCTCGTAAAGCAAACAATGATTTCCGGCTTAAGGCGTCCGCAACCATATTAGCCTTTCCCGGTGGTAATCAATGACAAGCTCGTAATCTTTCAACAACTCAAGCCAATGTCTTTGTCTCAGATTTAAGTCTCTTTGAGTCATCAAATTTTTGAGACTTTTGTGATCCGAAAATACATGGCACTTCTCACCAAATAAGTAATGTCGCCATATTTTTAAAGCAAATACGATGGCAGCTAGTTCAAGATCATGGGTCAGATAATTTTTCTCATGTGGCTTTAATTGTCTCGACGCATAGGCCACCACTCGACCTTCTTGCATCAATACGCAACCCAACCCAAGTAGGGATGCGTCACTATAAATGACAAACTCTTTGCCTGATTCGGGTTGCACTAAAATTGGAGCTTCAATCAAATAAGTTTTTAGTTGATCAAAACTTTTCTAACATTTCTCCGTCCATTCGAACTTAACATCCTTTTGAAGTAGCTTCATCATTGGTGTGGCTATCATCGAGAAACCTTTGACAAATCGTCGGTAATAACCGGCGAGTCCCAGGAAGCTCCGAACTTCGGTAATATTTCTTGGAGGCTTCCAGTTAAGTATGGCTGAAATTTTGCTCGGGTCAGCTCGAATACCCGATGCGGATACCACATGACCCAAGAAGCTAACCTCTCTTAACCAGAACTCACACTTACTGAACTTAGCATATAACTGCTTATCCCGCAAAATTTGCAACACTAGCCTCAGATGCTCAGCATGTTCGGTCTCATCTCTTGAATAGACCAAGATGTCATCAATGAACACAACTACGAACCGATCCAAATATGGTCTGAAGATCCGATTCATCAAATCCATAAATACCGCAGGGGCATTTGTGAGCCCAAACGGCATCACTAAGAACTCGTAGTGACCATATCCCGTTCTGAAAGCAGTTTTGGGTATGTCCGAATCTCGAATTCGCAACTGATAATAGCCCGATCTCAAATCTATTTTTGAGAACATTGAGGCTCCCTTCAGTTGGTCGAACAAATCATCGATACGCGGTAACGGATATTTGTTCTTTATTGTCACTTTATTCAGTTGACGATAGTCAATGCACAACCTCATGGTTTCGTCCTTCTTTTTCACGAACAATACTGGTGCACCCCAAGGTGAGAAACTTGGTCGAGCAAAACCTCTATCCGTCAATTCTTGCAACTGAGCTTTCAACTCTTTTAACTCGGTTGGTGCCATACGATACGGAGCTATCGAAATCGGCGTAGTCCCAGGTACAAGCTCAATACCAAACTCTACCTCCCGAACAGGTGGTAAACCCGGTAATCCTTCAGGAAAAACATCCGGGTATTCACAAACCACCGGCACAGATTCGGGTTTCTTGTCTAATTCTTTGTCATCCAGTACATACGCAAGGTATGCTTCGCACCCTTTTCTTACATATTTCTGGGCCAACATTGCTGATATTACAGCTGGCATCCCCTCCAAGTCCGTAGACTCAACTCGGATTACTTCGTTATTTGCGCACCTCAAATCAATGGTCTTGCTTTTGCAATTCACAACCGCATCATGCGTGGTCAACCAATCCAAACCAAGAATAACATCAAATTCATCAAACGGCAAAAGCATCAAGTCCGCCGGAAAACAGGAACCTCGAATTTCTAGGGGACATTTCTTACACACTTTGTCGACAAGCACATAACGACCCAAGGGATTTGACACCCGAATTACGAACTCAGTAGACTCAATAGGTAAAGTCTTACTGGATGCTAAGGTTTCACATATGTAAGAATGAGTAGAACCGGGGTCAATCAAAGCAATTACATTAGTATCAAAGAGAGTAAAAGTACCGGTAATAACATCAGGCGAAGAAGCATCCTCGCGGGCACGTATAGCATAAGCTCTAGCAGGCGCACGAGCCTCGGATCTGGTCGTAGCATCTCTAGATCCTCTCTGACCACCACTAGCATTGCCCGTATTTCCAGATGGTCTACCTCGAGCAGTGGTAGCACCCGGTTTCCCACTCTAATTTTCATTCTGTTCAAACAACCTCGGGCAATCTTTAATGAAGTGGTCAACTGATCCGCACTTGTAACAGGAGCGGTCAGGGAATCTACAACTCCCCGAATGCCATTTACCGCAATATCGACATTTCGTTCTATCTCGACGTTCATTCCCAACACTGGCGACCAAAGTGCCTCGTGTACCCACAGGGGGTCGATCACGATCTCGTCTAAAAAGGCCCGAAGTGCCTCTAAACTGGCCCGCATCATCTCGAAATTTCTTCGATGCCTGTTGAAGAGACTTTCCCGAAGATCTTTTATGAAACTCTCCAGTTCCCACATCAACTTTTTGTTTTTCTTTTCTAAGCTCTTCGGCTTTACAAGCTCGCTCGACCAGTACTACGAACTCTCGTATTTCAAGAATGCCAACGAACATTTTTATATCTTCATTCAGCCCATCCTCGAAGCGTTTACACATGATAACCTCGGACGAAACACATTCCCGAGCGTATCTACTAAGTCTAACAAATTTTCGCTCGTAATCAGTAACTGACATGGAACCTTGCTTAAGCTCAAGAAATTCCTTCCGTTTTTGATCAACAAATCTCTGACTGATATACTTTTTTCGAAACTCAGTTTGGAAAAACTCCCAAGTTACTTGCTCTCGGGGCACAACAGAAGTCAGAGTACTCCACCAATAATAGGCAGAATCACGTAGCAAGGAGATAGTACACTTTAGGCATTCATCGGGTGTACAAGATAGCTCATCGAGTACCCGGATAGTGTTGTCCAACCAAAATTCAGCTTGCTCGGCATCGTCGCTATCCGTAGCTTTAAATTCAGTAGCCCCATGTTTTCGGATTCTATCAACTGGGGGCTTATTTGACCTTATTTGGTCAGTTACCGGAGGTATTGTAGGTGCGGGGGTGGTATTAGTTGGGAATGGAGGTTGTGGGACAGCCGTATTAGTTCGAATGTATTGGTTGAACCAATCATTCATCACGCTATAGAAAGCTTGTCTAGCTTCATCATTCGGGTTACTAGTATTAGGTTGAGAGTCCGCCGGTGCTGTCCCTTGTGCGGGAGCAGGCGCTACACTCTCAAGATCATCAGCTACCTCTCGGTTGGGATCGGGATCCATTACTATAAATAAACACATTTACAATTGTCAGAAATCACCACACTATCAAGTAATCACATAAAATGGCATGTATAGCTAGACCCAACGCATTACGGTAGTCCTAGAATCGACTAAACCGTAGCTCTGATACCAATCAAATGTAACACCCCGAACCCGAGACCGACACCGGAGTCGAACACGAGGTGTTAACAGACTTTAAACCCCTTATAAAAAATATTTCCCAGACACTGCCAATCTGCGTACTAGTCGCTTTAAAAATCATATCTTAAGTTTCACAACTCGAAAATCAGTTTCGTGATTTTTCCCTGAAACTAGACTCATATGCCCATCTACATATTTTTTTCTAGAATTTTTGGTCGGGCCAATTAGTACAGTTTATTAGTCAAAGTCTCCCATGTTACAGGGATTGACTACCCTGACCTTTGCACATTACGACTTGGATATCTCCTTGTACAGGGCTCCAATACTGATGCCGTTTGTTTCTATAGAAACTAGACTCAGAGAGGAATCTATACATATATGGTATGACTCCTAATTATCTCTGTTTAATTTATAATGAATTTCCAAAGTCGGAACAGGGAATCCAGAAACCGTTCTGGCCCTGTCTCACGAGAACCTGAATATCTCTTAACATACTATCCGTATGATTGTTTCGTTACTTTCCTATGAAAGTAGATTCATCAAGGTTTGTTTACATAATTTATTCACTGTTTAATTCCATTCCTACTATTTTTAGTGATTTTCCAAATCTACATCACTGCTGCTGTCAGCATCTGCCTTTAAGGTAGACTTTACCTATTTCATGGTTTCCATGATTCAACTAGCCCTTTTTGCATAAATAGCACAATTTATGAAAGTGATTAACCATCCCCGTGGCCAATCCTTGTCAAGCATATCCACACCAAATGATTATAACATTATACTCAAACACATATAAGCCATTTTCGCATGGCTATCCAAAATTTATACAAGTCCAAAGGGTCCACGACCCACAACAAACGGGTAGTCCTATACATGCCATTTCGAAGTTCAACCAAAATTGTACCAAAAGGGGGGGCTTTGATAGTGTGGGTGACTTTGACTTCAAGATCCCGAGTCCGATAGCTGGAGAACCAAATCTCGGGTGTTGTCGAACGATTCCGATAGCTATTCGACCACTTTTTCCTTCCCTTTATCGGATTTAGTTCCCCTTTGCTCTTGAGCTTAGCCTAGCTACATGCATGGCCGAACCTCTTCAACCTTTCTTCTTCCTTCCTCCTTAAAATTTTTGGCCAAGGATGAACCAAAGGATGAGCATTTTTTTTTCTTTGTTTTTTTCTTTCTAGTTTCGGCTAAATGAAGATGAGAAAGGATGAACAAAAATTTTCTCCTTTCTTTTCTTTAGCTCACGGCAATGGGGGGGGGAAACAACTACACACATTTTTTTTTTGTATTCATCATACTCTTTTTCATTATTTTATGCCCATGCCCCTTATTTTATTTTTTTCCTACATATCTCACTAGGCCAACATGTTCCCAACATGTTTCCACCCATAGCATGGCCAACCACTAGCTCAAATTTTGGGTAATTTGACATGCAAACCCATCATTTTCACAACATGCATTAATAGACCATTTTAAATTAGCCTATCATATTTTCACCATGTCTCATATCAATCCCTATTTAATAATTTCTCATGCAATTGGCAAAATTGGAGAATGAAACTTCCACATACTCATGTACACACATAATAAGCATAGAATATGGAAATCAATTATTTTTATGACTCGGTTTTGTGGTCCCGAAACCACTTCCCGACTAGGGTCAATTTTGGGCTGTCACATGGAGTAATTTTGGACTGTTATAAAAAGAAATGTACTGTCCAAAATAAAGATGGTAAACGGATTGAAGTAATGGTTTAAGGACTAGTGGTTCAGCTCGAATCATTTCTGCAGTTAAAGCTAGTAAGCTTCTTTACCAAGGATGTGCTGCTTTCTTAGTATATGTTGTTAACTTCGATTCAGCTGAGAGTTAGTGCAGTAAAATTTGGACTGTATGTGAATTCCCTGATGTGTTTCTCGAAGAATTTCCTAGATTACCTCCTGATCGAGAAGTTGAATTTGCGATTGAAGTATACCCGAGTACAGATCCAGTATCAATACCTCCATATCGAATGTCACCTACTGAGTTGAAGGAACTGAAGGTACAATTACAAGATTTATTGGACCGAGGGTTTATACGACCTAGTACATCACCGTGGAGAGCTCCAGTGTTATTCGTTAAAAAGAAAGATGGTTCGATGCGGTTGTGTATTGATTACTGACAGTTGAATAAAGTCACTGTTAAGAATAAATACCCGTTACCTCGCATTGATGATTTATTTGATCAACTAAAGGGAGCTTTTGTATTTTCAAAAATTGATTTGAGATTGGGATATTATCAGCTAAAGGTAAAGGAGAGTGATGTATCGAAGACAGCATTCTGTACACGGTATAGACATTATGAATTTTTGGTTATGCCATTTGGGTTAACAAATACTGCGGCTGCTTTTATGGATCTTATGAATCGAATTTTTCAATCGTATTTGGATCGGTTTGTAGTGGTTTTTATTGATGACATCTTGGTATATTCGAAGGCTGAAACTAAACATGAACAGCATCTTCGAATTGCTTTGCAAATATTACGAGAGAAGCAACTATATGGGAAATTGAGCAAGTGTGAGTTCTGGTTAACGGAGGTTGTATTCCTTGGTCATATAGTATCAGCAGATGGGATAAGAGTAGATCCAAAGAAGATTAAAGTAATACTTCAGTGGAAAGTTCCCAGAAATGTGCCAGAGGTACATAGTTTTCTTGGGTTGGCCGGATATTATCGAAGGTTTGGGAATTGATTTTCAAAAATAGCTTTATCGATGACAAAGTTACTGCAAAAGAATGTTTCGTTTGTTTGAAGTGAACAGTGTCAGAAAAGATTTGAAATGTTGAAGCAAATGTTGACAGAAGCACCAGTATTGACTTTGCCAGAGTCAGGAAAAGATTTCGTTGTGTATAGTGATGCTTCTTTAAATGGTCTCGGGTGTGTTCTAATACAAAACGGAAAGGTAATTGCTTATGCTTCACGACAATTGAAACCGCATGAACGCAATTATCCGACACATGATCTAAAATTAGCTGCAGTGATATTTGCTTTGAAGATTTGGAGACATTATTTATACGGCGAAAAGTGTTATATTTGCACTGATCATAAAAGTCTCAAGTATCTTCTATCATAGAAAGAGTTGAATTTGAGACAGCGTCGGTGGATAGAACTTTTAAAGATTATGATTGTGTTATTGACTATCATCCGGGTAAAGCTAATGTGGTAGCTGACGCGTTAAGTAGGAATGCTGCAATTGAGTTAAGAGCAATGTTTGCACAGCTCAGTATTGTTGATGATGGAAGTATTCTGGCTGAATTGAGAGTAAAATCAGTAATGTTTGATAAAATCAGAACAGCACAGTTAGAATATGAAAAGTTAACGAAAAAGAGGAAAATGGTACAGAATGGTACAATAGAGAACTTTAGTATTGATGAAAATGACTCTCTGAGATTTCAGAATCGACTTTGCATCCCAACTACTTCTGAAATTAAGGAATTGATTCTTCGAGAAGCTCATAACAGTCAGTTTGCATTACATCCCAGAGGAACAAAGATGTATCATGATTTACGGGAACTGTATTAGTGGCCGAGTATGAAGAAAGATATAGTGGAATCTGTAGCTAAATGTTTGAGTCGTCAATGGGTAAAGGCAAAACATCAAGTTCCGACAGGGTTGCTTCAGCCTATTAGTATTCTTGAATGGAAATGGGACCAGATAACGATGGACTTTGTAACCAGGTTACCGATGTCAACTAGTAAGAAAAATGCTATTTGGGTGATTGTTGATCGGCTTACAAAATCAGCTCATTTTATAGCCGTCAGAACTGACTGGTCGCTACAGAAACTTACAGAGGTGTATATTCGAGAAATTGTAAGATTACATGGTATTCTTGTATCAATAATCTCTGACCAGGATCCACAGTTTACATCAAGGTTCTGGAAACAGTTGCATGAGTCTCTCAGTACTCAACTTCATTTTAGTACAACTTTTCATCCACAGACCGATTGACAATCAGAACGAGTTATTCAGATTTTGGAAGACATGCTCCGAGCTTGTATTATTGATTTTGAATCAGGTTGGGAACGTTATCTACCATTGGCTGAGTTTGTATATAACAATAGTTTCCAATCAAGTATTTAGATGGCACCATATGAAGTTTTGTATGGTCGAAGATGTCGATCACCAGTGTGTTGGACAGGACTAAATGAAAGAAAAGTAGTTGGTCCAGAGTTAATTCAAGAAACAGAAAATGCTATTAGAAATATTCAAGAACGATTAAAAGTAGCTTTCGATAGGCAGAAATCGTACGCAGATCTAAAACGACGGGACATTGAGTACTCAGTTGGAGACAAAATATTTCTTAAAGTCTTTCCTTGGAAGAAAATTTTGAGATTCGGTCGGAAGGATAAATTGAGTCCACGATACATTGGACCGTATGAAATTATAGAAAGAATTGGACCAGTGGCATATCGTTTAGCTCTACCTCCTAAATTACAGAAGATTCATGATGTTTTCCATGTTTCTATGTTAAGAAGATACCGGTCAGACCCATCTCATGTGATTTCAACTGAAGATATAGAGATTCGACCAGATTTGTCATATGAAGAAGAACCGGTTAAAATACTGGCACATGAGGTAAAGGAATTACATAATAAATGAGTTCCTCTAGTAAATGTGTTGTGGAGAAGTCACAATATTGAAGAAGCAACATGGAAACTGGAAGATATAATGAGAGTACAATACCCCCATCTCTTTATAGGTAAATTTCGAGGACGAAATTTATTAAGGGGGAGAAATGTAACGACCCAAATTTTAAGGTCATCGAAAAATTGAATTTTCAGGTTATAATTTCCGTAAAATTAGATTCGTAAATATTTATTAGAAATATTTACGAAGTTAAGTGAGAGGTTAATTAGATTTTTATTAAGTAAATTTAACTTAATCAATGCTAATTTAGTGAAAGGACTAGACTGAATATAGTGTAAAAGTTTAATTATAAACTATAGAAAATTCAAGGGATTAAATTAGAAATTTTACCATAAGGTGACAAGTGTATGGTAAGTATAAATACATTTGTATTAATTTAATTAGTACAAATGTGTGAGTATATATGTATTTACTTATTATATAAGTAAATAAACAATTATTACTAAATATAATAATATAATAAAATAAAGAATGAATAAAAGAAATAAAAGAATGAATGAAAAACGAAACAAAGCAGGGAAAGAAAGAAAGAAAAAGGGAAAGAAAAAGAAAAGGGAAATTTAGAGTTTTGGAGTTCCAAGCTTGATTGGTAAGTTAATTTGATCCCTTTTCTTACAATTTTGATGTCTATGGAATCTTAGGAAAGAATACTACTTGAGTTATGTTGAAATTTAGAAAGTTATTGAATTTTTAGATGTTGATTAAGTTGAATAAATGGAAGAATTAAGTGTTAATTTGATGCAAATTCAAGTTAGAAGTGGGAGAAGGATTAAATTGTAAAAGAAAATATGCGTCTTGCAATAATAGGGATTGAATTGAGAAGATGTTATAATTAGTGTTTTATGCTGAAAATTTAAGAGTTGGAATAGTTTAAAATGATAATTGAATGAAAATATAGGATTTATTTTAAAGAAAAAGAATAATTATGGTGGAAGGACTAAATTGGAATTTAAATAAAAGATACATGGAAATACAAGAGTATATTATTAAATAACATATATTGATAATTTTAAATGTTAAATTTTATGTAGCCAACGCAGTACCGGAAACATCATCGAAAAAGGGAAAGGAGAAAGTGAACGAGGATACCGAGTAAACTCGAGAAATTCGGTTTGTATTTCTATAAACTATGCTTAATGATTTAATACAATGTAATTGCTATCCTTAGTAGTTAGAATGTATAATGAATGATATGATGGAAAATGTTACTGTTTCTAATTATAATGATATGATTTGAATACACTATTAACAGTGTCGGGTTAGTCGGATATAATTGGCATGCCATAGGATTGGAAGTGTTCAAGGATATTCCGACTGTGTGTCGATGAGACACTATAAGTGTCGACTACTGTGACTGTTTCAGATTCGTTCTGAAGAGGTACTCTGTACCTGACTATGACTGTTACTGCTACTGTTACTGTTACCCTACGGTGTATTCCAGTTTCGGCCGATGAAACACTGTACATTATCCCCGGTGTGTGGGTTGGATCCGTGTATCCGTCCAGGTCCGAGTTATGCTAATAGGGGTAATTGAAAGTACTAAAGACAAAGACTGACTGCTATTGATTATGTTACTGTGACTGCTATACAAGTATTGAAAGATATTGAATGATATGAAAAGAATAAAAAAATTGTTTTAAATACATTTAAGAGCTATAAGTTAAAGGTAAGTGATGAAGTTAATAAGATTATGAAATAAAAGTTATGCTACAATGTATATACATAGCATATTATTGTTTTAAGTATTAGTTTATAGAAATACCACTGAGTGTATACTCAGCGTACAGTATGTTTCCGTGCACAGGTTTAGGTATGAAAGAAAGTTAAGGACTCAGCATCCAAGCCAATTCCGGATTTAAAGTGGTGAATACTTTTCTTTTGGTAAATGGCATGTACCTAAGTTGTTAAGGTGTTATTTTGTATATGATAGTGTATAAACATCAAAGTTGTTGAAGTATGGTATGAAATATGCATATTTTGAAAGTTAAACTTATATGAGTTTGACTAGTATGATAATGTTGTATAATTTTGATATGAATTGTGGTATAATATTCTTAAGAGGTAATGAATGAAGGAATGGATATTTGCTAAGTTTGAATGGTATAATGAATGATATTTGATTTAGGTACTATTAGTAAATGTTTGGGCATGAAATAGATATATTTGGCATGTGAAAATTTCCTTAATCGAAATGAAAAAGGGGTGGTAAATTGGCTTAAATCAAGCCTATATAGTGCCACATGGTCAGGGGACACGGGCGTGCCTTATGGCCATGTGAGAAACTCAGTAACCTCCTAAATATTACAAGGCCTTGACACACGGGCGTGTCATTTGGCCGTGGGCTTAAGTTAGTAGCTAGCCATGTACCACATGGCTGTAGCACACGGGCATGTTCCAGGCCACACGGGCGTGTCCCAAGCCACACGGGCGTGTGCCCCTATCTTCAAGAAAATTTTTTCTAAAGTTACAGTTTAGTCCCAAATCACTTCTAAGACATATATTAGGCCTCGTAGGCCCATAATAGGGACTTTATGTTGAAATTTGATGAATATTGATCCAGAATGTAAAGTGTATGACTAGGTTTTGTATAAACGTTAGTGTTTAAGTCCGGTAATATCTCGTATCCCTATTTCGTTGACGGCGTGGGGTTAGGGGTGTTACATTTTTATTCTATGAATTTGATTTACATTTTCATTCTATGAATTTGATTCCAAGCGTTCGATATTTCACGAACCCTTTTCTTGTAATTATCACCTTTGTACACAAACTAACACTGATCCGACCCTTGCGTTGCTGGTATAAACCTCGACTTATATTGCCTCAATACAAGTAAAGGGGCATATCCAATAGCTCCCCATATCCTGAGTAGAGAAACCCAATCGAAGTCTCCACATCGATACAAAATATCATCAGGGATCATCCAAGGGGCCCCCTATTCAATGTATTCATCTTGGAGACTCTAAAGAATTGCCATCCATTTCTTCTCCGAAATGTCGTCGGGCCTTGGCGCGGCCACAGATTCTTTCAACAGAGAGTAGTTCTTGGAGAATACTCGATAGATACCTTTTCTACCTTCCAAAAGTGGCTGTGGGTCCATGCTAACAAGAGTTGCACACACCCGATGAATCTTTCTTCATCCGCTCTTCGGCATGCATTTAAAGATCTAAAAGTTTCAGCCAAAATTATCGGGATGGGCGTGACTCTTTTGTCAAGCCGGTCAGATAGTTCCGAAATTGCCTCATTTATGTGCCCTGGTGCTTTGGGGAAAATAATCAACCTGTAAATACTCAAAGCAAAGACATCGACCCTTTTCTCATATCTAGATGTGCCAAGATCAAATCCTGCAAACTTTTCCAAGGGATACATTTACTACCTCCCTTTTGTTTAATCCAAGCCGCGACTCATTGGTCGCTCATCCCCGTGATGCTCATTAGCTTCTTTAGGAAAGCTGGGATGTTGGTGGCACTAGAATAAGCTTTGTCAGCTTGAATCCTCGGGCAACGAAGCAAAGTTGTGTATTCCTCTACTGTAGGCACCAAATCCACTTTCCAAAACTAAAGTAGCTATAGGCGAGGTTCCAATACTGAGCTAAAGCTAGGAATAAGTGCTTATCCACTTTGACATCGAATAAATAAGGCAAATTACTATAGTTAGAGTAGAATAATTGCTAGGTTTCATCATCCCATTGGTCCTATACCTCTTTCAACTCTTGGAGATTATTCTGAGTCATACTAATGCGAATGAAATCCCATAATTCTGACACGTACCCCTCTGTCAGGTTGTCACCCTTCTCTTGTTGTGTTTTCTCAGACCATATTCGGACGGCCGTATTGTCTTCCACTTTATCAAGAAATCCCTTTTCCATGGCAAGCTCTCTATTTAGTAACTAAACGTGAATCAAAACCCTTTTCTATGATGAAAATGCAATGCAATTACAACCAAAACAAGACGAAACAAGTCAATACATTTCATACAAAGTTATAATTTAAAGAAAAAAAGAGATAATAAATAGATCACCTATTCGGGTGACCACTGATCGCGAGGTTTCGTGATAGGTTTTAAATATTTATAATTACTCATTCCTGAACTAACTAATATCACGATGTAGGCAAGTGTACCTATCGAACAGAAGTATAGTTTTAGCAAAGACCGAATTGTCGAACCCAAAGGAACTAAAAGTACTAGTAATGAATGTCTTTTTATTATCTAGCCTAAGAATAAAAAGGTGTTTTGTTTTAATTAACTAATTATCTAAACTAAGAACTCATAGAGAAAACAATTGGGGAATTGCTTTTGAGGAAAATCGATTGACTTAAGACAATACCCAAGGAAAAATCCACCTAGACTTTACTTGTTATTCTGGCTCCGAATCGGACGATTTATTCATTCAACTTGTTCCATAGAGATCCCTAAGTTATGTTATTATACCTATTAAAGACTAATGACGTCTAATCCCTAGATTGAATAACTGAGACTTTTCTCTAATTAACACTCTAGGGTTGCATTAACTCGATCTATGGATCCCCTTATTAGGTTTCACCCTCATCCAGCAAAATCTTGTCACCCTATTTCTAGGTACGCAATAAACTTCACTTAATTATGACAAATGTACTCCTAGACAGGGTCTATTCCTCCTCTGAATAACAGCATGTCTTGAATCAGTATCCTAGGATATCAAAACAAGAATTAAGAACACATAATTAAGAACAAGTTAAATATTTATCATACGATTCAGAAAATAATAACAAGATTCATCTTAGGTTTCATTCCCCTTAGGTATTTAGGGGTTTTAGTTCATAACTAAATAAGAAAACATCTCAGAAGAATAAAGAATACAAAACATAAAGAAAACCCAAAACTCCTGAAGGGAAATTGAGGAGAAATCTTCAGTCTTGATGATGAATTCGGCTTTTGAGATAGATCAATCGGCTTCCTTGGAGTAGTTCCTTACCCCCTATTCTCCGTCTCCCTTTTTCTCCTCTTCTAGGGTGTATTTATAGGCTTTGGAATACATAGGAGCCCTCAAAAGTGGACTTTTCCAAATTTGACTTTCCTTGAGCTATCAGGCCGTGTTCGAGTCTGTTAGAATGGCACGGGCGTGTGCTATGCCCTTGTGAGTCGTGCTCCCGTGTGAGGAGGTTCAGGCCGTGTTGATTTCGTACTTTGACCCATTTTCTCCGTTTTTGGCCCGTTTCTCATTCCTTTCGCTCTCTTAAGCTCTCCTAAGTGTAAAACATGAAATTAAAGCATTAGGAGCATCGAATTCACCAATTCTAATGGAAAATCATCCATAAAATGCGTTAAACGTGGGGGAAAAATATGAATAAATTACGATTTATCAAATACCCCCACACTTAAGCATTTGCTTGTCCTCAAGCAAAATTCTCAACTCATAATCAAACTAATTTCTCCTCAACTTATAATTCTTATCAATAATATCTCAAAATAATCCATAGGTAATCATACATTGAGAATTCAACTAAAAGAACATAAAAGTGTCAAGCATTTCAAGTTGAGCATTTTATTCCGAAAACATAGGTGTCTTCCCTCATCTAAGTAATTACCTTTAATTCAAAATATCACAGAGTTTTACATCCTCACTAAAGATTCACTCAAATCACTCGAGGTGTTTAAGGACAATAAATGAAGCACTCAATAGTCAATAATGAAAAGTCATTACCATAGGCTTGCATGAAAATTAAATCTACACCACTATAATTTAAGATGATACATTAATCAAAAGGTCTTTAAAGGGTTTTAATAAGGCTTGGTTATAGGTGTGGTCACAAGCTGAAAGAAAGGGTTAGAATCGAGATTGAATTGAAAAATTGTCTAACTAGAAAAATAGTTAATCTTCACTTACGTACAACAGAGCCTCTCTCAGAATATGAAATTACAATAGTTTTTTTTTAAGAAGAAGTTAAATAACATAGACTAGCTATTAAGAACAAGACATAGCTAAACAATTTATTCAATTCAAATCTCGACAAAAATAGGGATTAATTTAAGGGATTTCAACAATAATGGGTTAAGGGTTAATATTAAGGTTAATACAAGGAATGGCTTGTTAGGCTCAAGGGGGTTTACGAGAGGTTAATCGTGGAGGTAGGCTTTTCATGGCAAGTGCCTTAATCATTTTGATATATCAAATCAAATGGTGTGGTCTCGACATGCATAATCAAGCAAGTTCTAGAATAACAGTTCAATACTGACGCACTCAAAGCAATAATAAAAGTGAGCATGAAAGGATGAATAGATGCTCAAAAGGCTCAAAAGGCTCAAAAATCTCACAAAAATTATGGCTTTTTGATGTTTAGACTCTTGAATTCCAATTCAAATTAATACCTAAACTAGGGGAAACAACCTCTAATTTAAAATTCTTAAAAATTAACTTATCATGCTTGATTCTCTAATATCTTAAAGTTTAAATAATCAATGCATAAATCCCTATGTTTTAATTCAAGATATATCAATCAAAATCATAAATTAATTAAAATTTATCCTAAATATGATATGAGAGTTTTTCAAGAGAACAAGATGTTTATTCAGGGATTTTTCTGATAATGAAATAAATACCCCTTACACTTAAGATGTACATTGCCCTCAATGTACAAAGATAGATATTAGAGTATAAAAATAAGATAGGGGGAGGAGTGAAACTTCATGTATTAAGAATGGATGATATCCTTGGATTGGCGAGATCGAGTATTGGAGATACTTTGGATGGCAAGCTGGACTCTAAAGGTAAGCCGTTTTGCTTTTTTTTTTTTTTGAAAAGGAAAACAAATGAATATTAAAAACTTAATAAAGGAAAAATAAAATAAGATAATTATTCTAATTTTTCAAGTGGCACGGCCGTAGCACACTCCCGTGTGTGCCGTGGCTTGCTCGTGTTTGTCGCGAATTAAGATGTCGCCACACGGTCTTCTCGTACGCCCATGTGTATAGGCCGTGTCGCTACGTGATCGTATTGCGCAACCATGTCTGGCGTGATTCGCTTCTTCTACGATCGTGTAGGTTTTCGCACGTCCGTGTTTATTCGGAAGATTCGACCACGGCCATGTCGCCCGGTCATGGCGTTTTATCGCAGCCCGTGTTTGGGGAAATCTTTTACCTTGTTTTTGCACGGCCATATCGCACAACCGTTTTTCCCTCCGTGTTGGTCACACGGCTGTGTGATCGGCCGTGTGGAGTTGGGAACCTGTACCTCAAATACCCTGTTTGTGACCTAAATGTTTAAAACTTGAATTTAAAATAATTTAAAATCGTTAGTACTCGGGTTGCCTCCCGAGAAGCACTTGTTTATAGTCTAAGCTCGACTGTTACCTTGTTGGTATATTCAGGGCGGTTTGTGGAGTCGTAGCTCCTCTCCATCGACTTTAAAATTCTCACCATTATAAAGTTTGGGACGGTGTCCATTTACTTTGAAAGTACCGTATGATGGGTGACTTACCGCTATTGTGCCATATGGATGAACAGATTGAATTACGAAGGGTCCTGACCATCGTGATTTTAGTTTCTCGGGAAACATTTTGTGTCTTGGGTTGTATAGTAAGACGAGATCTCCAACTTCAAATTGTTTTTGTTGCTTTAAACGAACGTCATGGCGCCGCTTTGTTGCTTCCTTGTATAGGCGTGAATTTTCGTATGCATTGGCTCACCATTCATCTAGCTCGTTCAGCTGCATCAACCTATTTTTTTCCTGCAAGTTCGAGATCAAGGTTTAGAAATTTAATAGCCCAAAAAGCTTTATGCTCTAGTTCGAATGGTAGATGACAACTTTTTCCATAAACAAGTCTGTAAAGTGATGTCCCTATAGGAGTCTTAAAAGCAGTTCTGTAGGCCCATAAGGCATCGTCTACTTTTGTTGCCCAGTCTTTTCTGTTTGATTCTACTATTTTTTCAAGGATTCGTTTGAGTTCTCAGTTTGCTACTTCAACTTGTCCATTAGTTTGAGGATGGTATAGGGTGGCTGTTCTATAATGAACTCCGTATTTCTTAAGGGTTTTTCAAATTGAGTATTACAAAAATGAGTGCCCCTGTCACTGATAATTGCTCTAGGTGTTCTGAATCTCGAGAAGAGTTTTTTAAGGAAACGTGCTACCACTCTAGCATCATTAGTAGGTAGAGCTTGGGCTTCTACCCATTTGGACATGTATTCAACTGCTACTAAGATGTATTTATTTCCAAATGAACTGGGGAATGGGCCCATGAAATCGATACCCCAAACGTCAAATATTTCACAAGAAACCATATTGCTTTGAGGCATTTCATCACGTTTAGTTATGTTACCTGTCCGTTGGCATTTGTCACATAAAGTAACATACCTGATAGCGTCTTTGAATAATGAAGGCCAATAAAAACCTAATTCAAGTATTTTGTGTGCGGTCTTAGTTCCACTATAGTGTCCTCCGGTTGGCCCTGAGTGGCAGTGTTCCAATATTTTTGATATTTCTGAGCCTGTAACGCATCTTCTAATGACTTGATTTGCACATCTACAAAATAGAAATGGATCATCCCAAAAGTAGTTTTTCACATCATTAAAGAATTGCTTCTTTTGCTGGTGTGTTAACCCTTTTGGGCTAATGTTAGCAGCTAAAAAATTCGCGATGTCCACAAACCAAGGTACCTCGGAGTTAGATATAGCGAAAAATTATTCTTCAGGGAATGAATCATTTATTTCCACGTCATCTAGTTCTCTGGTATTGGATTTCTAGAGCCTGGACAGATGATCAGCCATGAGGTTTTTAGCTCTTTTCTTGTCTTGAATTTCCAAGTTGAATTCCTGCAATAGGAGAATCCATCGAATGAGTCGAGGTTTTGCATCGGTTTTAGTTAAAAGGTAGCGAAAGGCGGAATGGTCAGTGTAAACAACAACTTTAGACAATATGAGATATGATTAAAATTTATCAAATGAAAAAACCACAGCTAGCAACTCTTTTTTCGTAGTAGTATAGTTTTCTTGTGCAGCCGTTAAGGTTTTGCTGGCGTAATAGATAGGTTGAAAATACTTGTCTCTTCACTGTCCCAATACTGCACCTACTGCAAAATCACTCGCATCACACATTAGTTCAAATGGAAAGTTCCAATCAGGTGCAATTGTGATTGGAACATTAATTAATTTATCCTTTAAAGTATTAAATACTTCTAAACATTCCTGATCGAAGTTAAAAGGTATATCTTTTTCTAGCAATTTAATCAAAGGCTTAGTTATTTTAGAAAAATCCTTAATAAATCTTCTATAAAAAACAGCATGTCCTAAAAAGCTTCTAATAGCCTTAACTGAACTAGGAGGTGGTCATTTTTTGATTGTTTCTATTTTAGATTTATCCACCTCAATCCCTTTACTAGAAATTTTATGCCCTAATACAATACCTTCTTGAACCATGAAGTGACATTTTTCCCAGTTAAGCACAATGTTTGTTTCCTCACATCTTATTAAAACTCATTTTAAATTTTTAAGGTAGAGATGGAAAGAGTTACCAAATACCAAAAAATCATCTATGAAGACTTCCATGATATCTTCCACGAGTTCATCGAATATGGCTATCATACAGCGCTGAAAATGGCAGAAGCATTACATAATCCAAAAGGCATTCTACGATAAGTGAACGTACCATATGGGCATGTGAATGTCGTCTTTTCTTGATCTTCAGGAGCTATTGGGATTTGGAAGTAACCAGAGAGTCCATTTAGAAAGCAGTAATACATGTGTTTGGATAATCTTTCTAACATTTGGTTAATGAATGGCAAGGGGAAGTGATCTTTTCTTGTGGCGTCATTCAGTTTCCTGTAGTCTATGCAAACTCTCCACCCTGTAACTGTTCTTGCTGGGATTAATTCATTCTTCTCGTTGGTCACAACCGTCATGCCTGCTTTCTTGGGGACAACCTGCATTGGACTTACCCAAGAACTGTCAGAAATAGGATAAATAATTCCAGTATCTAGAAGTTTAATTACCTCGGCTTTTACAACTGCCTTCATGTTGGGGTTCAGACGTCTTTGAGCTTGCACACACAGATTGTATTCATCTTCCATCAAAATTTTGTAGGTGCAAAAAAGGGGCTGATTCCTTTAATGTCAGAAATTTTCCATGCTATGGCATTCTTATGTTGTTTTAATACTTGGATTAATTCCTCTTTCTTTTGGGTTGCAAATTAGAAGTAATAATAACTGGTAATGTAGAATTATTTACAAAGAATGCTTATTCTAAATGGTTTGGTAATTGTTTAAGTTCCAGTTTGGGAGACTTCTCAATAGAGGGTTTTTGCTTAAGTTCATCGTTTATCTTAATACCCTCATATTCTACTTGTCTTGATGAATGGTCATTAGGTTTCTCACCTGTCTCCTCGTCTTGAGCTGGATACGGTTCTGTCGTCTCCTCTTGTACAATTTCCTGAAAAGAGTCTTGAGTAATATGATCAATAGAGTCAATGAAATAACATGAATCATCCTGTTCCCTAGAGAATCTTATAGCATTGCAAATTTCAAAGATCATCTCCTCGTCACCTACTCTAATTACCAATTTACCGTCACCCACGTCAATCACAGCTCTAGCAGTGGCTAGGAATGGGCGCCCTAAAATTAAGGGTACTTCCACATCTTCATCCATATCAAGCACAATAAAATTAACAGGGAATATAAATTTATCACTTTTACGAGTACGTCTTCTATAATACCCTAGGATATTTAATAGATCTATCGGCTACTTGAATACTCATCCTAGTAGGTTTAGGTTCCCCAAGACCAAGTTGTTTGAACATTTTATATGGCTTCAAATTAGTACTAGTGCCTAAATCAGCTAGTGTTTTTTCAACATTCAGATTACCAATTAAGCAAGGGATAGTAAAACTTCTTGGATCTTTTAGTTTGGTTGGCAGCTTGTTTTAGAGTATGGCGGAGCACTCCTCGTTGAGTTCTACTGTAGATAAGTCCTCGAACTTCCTTTTATTTGTTAGAAACTCTTTCAAAAATTTTGCGTAGGTAGGCATCTGCGAGATGGCTTCAACAAAAGGTAAGTTGATATGTAATTGCTTAAAAAGTTCAAGAAACTTACCAAATTGTGCACCAATGCGATCTTTTTTTAATTTTGCTGGATATGTAACCGGTGGTGTATATTCCCCCAGCACTGGTTTGTCACTATTTTCGGGTTTTTCTTCCCTCCTTTGCTTTCCACGGCTTCTTGTGCTAACTTCTTTTTAGATTCTGCTAACACTTTCCCACTCCTTAGTGTAACTGCTTTGACATGCTCTATTGATTTGGTATTACTAAGTACCTAGTGGCCTTTCCGAGATTAGTTTAGAAAACTGGCTTATTTGAGTTTCGAGTCCTTAGATCGATGCTTGTTGATTCTTAAGTGCTGTCTCAGTGTTCTGAAAACGAGTTTTTGATACCGAAATAAACTTTGAGAGCATCTCTTCAAGGTTTGGCTTCTTTTCTTGTTGATAAGGTGGCTGTTGAAAACCCTGAGGATTTTGTGGCTTTTGATTCCCTTGACCACCCAGGAGAAATTTGGGTGGTTCGTCCAACCTGTATTATAAGTATTACTGTATGTGTTATTTTGATATCTAAAGTTATTATTACCCATATAGTTGACTTGTTCCTCCTCAGTTGTAGGATTGAAGGATTGATATTCTGTATGCACACCTCCTCCGCTTGAGTCACACCTCATTACTGGATGTACCCGCGTAGAACTAAGAAAACCATCAATCTTTTTATTAAGAAGTTCTACCTGATTAAAGAGCATGATGACTGAATTGATGTTATAAACGCCGGCTGTTTTCGTTGGCTTTGTCCTCATAACTTGTCACTAATAGTTATTCAGTGACATCTCCTCTATAAACTCATAGGTATCTTCCAGTGTTTTATTGTTGATGGTTCCGCCAGCAGCTGCGTCAACCATTTAACGAGTCGAGGGATTCAAACCATTATGGAATGTTTGTGCTTGAAGCCAAAGCGGTAACCCATGGTGAGGGCACCTTCTTAGTAAGTCTTTGTATCTTTCCCATGCATCATAAAGTGTTTCTAAATCCATCTGCACAAAAGAAGAGATATCATTATGTAATTTAGCCGTTTTAGCCGACGGAAAGTATTTTAGTAAAAAATTTTCGGTCATTTGTTCCCAAGTAGTGATAGACCCTCGTGGTAATGAGTTCAACCACTGTTTAGCTTTGTTTCTCAGTGAAAAGGGAACAACCGAAGATGAATGGCATCATCAGAAACGCCATTGATTTTAAATGTATCGCAAAATTCCAGAAAGTTTGCTAAGTGAGCGTTGGGATCTTCATCCTCCAAACCATCAAACTGAACAAAATGTTGTATCATTTGAATTGTGTTAGGTTTCAGTTCAAAAGTATTTGCAGCTACAGCAGGTCTAACTATGCTAGATTCAATTCCTATTAAAGAAGGTTTAGCATAATCATACATAGTGCGTGGAGCAAGATTTTGATTAGCCGCAATTGTAGGAGGAAGCTGATTGCCTTGGTTTTTAGCCATCTCTTCGGTTGGGGGTTGAGTATCGTCTTCTTGCTCGTTCTTCGTGTATCTTAAGCTGCGCCTTATTTCTCTTTGGTTTCTGCGAACTGTACGATCGATTTTTTCGTCAAAAAGTAATGGTCCCGACGGGTTTCTTCTAGTCATAAACTATAAAAATCTGCCAAGAAAAAGAAAAAGTAAATTAATAAATATAATAATAATTAAATTAAATTGCAAGAAAAATAAATGGCTAAAGTAATAAAAATTGAGCGTTCCTAATATTTTAGTTCCCCAGCAACGGTACCAAAAACTTGATCGCGAGGTTTCGTGATAGGTTTTAAATATTTATAATTACTCGTTCTTGAACTAACTAATATCGCGATGTAGGCAAGTGTACCTATCGAACAGTAGTATAGTTTTAGCAAGACCGGATTGACGAACCCAAAGGAACTAAAAGCACTAGTAATGATTGTCTTTTTACTATGTAGCCTAAGAATAAAAAGAGGTTTTGTTTTAATTAACTAATTATCTAAACTAAGAACTCACAAAGAAAATAATTGGGGAATTGCTTTCGAGGAAAATCGATTGACTTAAGACAATACCTAAGGAAAAATCCACCTAGACTTTACTTGTTATTCTGGCTCCGAACCGGACGATTTATTCATTCAACTTGTTCCGTAGAGTTCCCTAAGTTATGTTATTATCCCTATTCAAGACTAATAACGTCTAATCCCTAGATTGAATAACTGAGACTTTTCTCTAATTAACACTCTAGGGTTACATTAACTCGATTATGGATCCCCTTATTAGGTTTCACCCTAATCTGGTAAAATCTTGTCACCCTATTTCTAGGCGCGCAATCAACTCCGCTTAATTATGACAAATGTACTCTTAGACAGGGTCTATTCCTCCTCTGAATAAGAGCATGTCTTAAATCAATATCCTGGGATATCAAAACAAGAATTAAGAACACATAATTAAAAACAAGTTAAATATTTATCATACGATTCAGAAAATAATAACAAGATTCGTCTTAGTTTCATTCTCCTTAGGTATTTAGGGGTTTTAGTTTATAACTAAATAAGAAAACATCTCAGAAGAATAAAAAATACAAAACATAAAGAAAACCCAAAACTCCTGAAGGGAAATTGAGGAGAGATCTTCAGTCTTGATGATGAATATGGCTTCTGAGATGGATCAATCGGCTTCCTCGGAGTAATTCCTTACCCCCTATTCTCCGTCTCCCTTTTTCTCCTCTTCTAGGGTGTATTTATAGGCTTTGGAATGCCTAGGAGCCCTCAAAAGTGGCCTTTTCCGAATTGGACTTAACTTGGGCTCAGTAAGGACACGCCCATGTGACACGCCCGTGTGCGATTACTTCAGGCTGTGTTCGAGCCTGTTAGAATGGCACGGGCGTGTGCTATGCCCGTGCGAGTCGTGCTCCAATTCTACCAGATTGGCACGGCCGTGTGGTCTGCCCTTGTGAGGAGGTTAGGCTATGTTGATTTCGTACTTTGGCCTATTTTCTCCGTTTTTGGCCCGTTTCTCGTTCCTTTCTCTCTCCTATGCTCTCCTAAGTATTAGGAGCATCGAATTCACCAATTCTAATGGAAAATCATCCATAAAATACGTTAAACATGGGGGAAAATATGTATAAATTACGGTTTATCAACCACTAGGGGTTTGGTGTGGCTCTACCTAGGGTAAGTTCTTAAGGCTCATTATATGCGGCTCGATTTTAAAGTAAGGATACTTGAACTGAAAAATTTCTTGATCCTCACCCATTATAAGCTCATACAAACCGAGTTCAGTTTAGGGGAATACACTTCCCTATAGGTATACGGAGATGAAGACCTTATGAAGACATAGGTATGGATGTATCCCAAAAGCAATCCACTATCCTATACGGAGGTGAAGACCTCACGAAGGAATAGTTTCTCTCCTACTTAAGAAGGGCAAAATTGAACAGTTATGCAAATGCAATATGCGAAAAACACACAAAAAGAAACTTTCGAACCAATAAAACAGATATACTAGATCGCTATATAACTCGAGGTGTCAAAACATGAAGGATGAAATGTAATAAAGGGATCATAAATTTAAACCAAATTATCAATTTTCGACAAAAAGACCAAAAAGTAATCAACTCGTGGCTTGGCTCTCTTATTTTGTCCCCAGTGGAGTCGCCAAGCTGTCGAAATCTTTTTTTTTGAAATTGACTTTTTATTAAAAAACGAAAATAGGAGTCGCCACCAATCACTTTTTGGAGGCGTGATCGAGTCACCTCGCAATTTGATCGCTTCAATAAGAGGTTTGATTTATTAAAATAATGTTTTTCGATCTACAAAAATCCAGAAAATAGGTTCGGGAGTCGGTTACACACGAGGAAGGATTAGCACTTTCGTTACGCCCAAAATTAGTACCTAATTAATTACTTGATGTCTTTGGTGTCGAAAATTAAAAATTTGAAGAGAATTTAAAATACAATCCCTTATTAAGACATTGCTTAACTAAATTAATTTTCACGAAAAGGGGCTTATTTCAAGTTAATCGAGAAGAAAGGATCATATTCCGTAAGGTAGGACACAATGCCTTATATCCCCGAGAACAAGAATTAACGTCATTTTTAACGTCATTTGATCATCACTTAAATCTCTTTTTCATCTATTTTAAAGTAAATATCCGACTACCTCGATTTTAGAAAGAAGCCATATCTCGTAAGTTAAGAACATGACTTTTCTAATTCTAAAATAATAATAATAATTACCTTGATTTTTAAAAAAATCCTTTTTGGGCATCGTGCAAAGACGAATGCAATATTTAAAGTAATATGTATTTAGTTTATTCGGGTATAGCATAAAAATGAATGAATATATAAATACATAGTAATTAATGAAATAAAACAAAGTAGTGATAAGTAAAATGAGATGATACCAGGATAATAAATGAATGAATATATATAAAAAAACCAGCTAAAAGTAAGATAAAAATGCCATGCTTCGCGAATAATGATAGTGCGACATCAATTTGTAGTAATAATGGCGTAATATGCATAATAAAATATAAAAGTTAATAGTAATAATAAATCATGATACTAATATGCATAATAAGATAATAATAATGATAATAACAAAATGTGCAAAAAAAATAAACAATCTATTTTTTTTTGAAAGTATAAAAAGGTAAAAAATAAATAATGGAATAATAGCAAGGATAATATAAAAAATAAAATGTATAAATAAAAGAAAATATAAATAACCTAAATTTTAAATACTAAAATAAATAACATAATAAATAAAGAGGTAAAATTAACCAAATAAGGGATAAATTGAAATTTAAGAAAAACTTGAAGCATAAATTGCAAAATAAACAAAGAAAAGGAATAAAGGACTAAATTTAAAATATAACAAAACTAATAGTCTAAATTATAAAGAAAAAGAAACTGAAGGATTAAATTAAAATAAGATAAAAATTTAAGGGGTCAAATGGAAATTATTCCCCTCACATTAACATGTGTCATTCCCCAAGGGGTTCACAATGGGTCAGGGGACTAAATTGTACAGGGATTTAAATAATGGGGCAAAAATAAAAACAAATAAAAATGAATAGGACTAAATTGAAAAGTAGCAAAAAAGCAGAAGGGACAAAATAACAATTAGACCCCCTTTAAAAAACATGTTGATCCTGCTAGGTCAGGTCGGGTCGGATCGGGTTGGCCCCCAAAACGACGTCGTTTTGGGGCCTTTCAGACCCTTCTAAAACGGTGCCATATTGGCACCCTATATAAGTAAAAAAAAACTTTAAAAAATCATTTCAGCCTATTCTTTTAAAAAAATCCTGAAACCCTTTTTTTCCCTTCCCTGTGTCAGGCTTAGGTTTGGCGAGTTTTCGCTGCGACAGCCACCAGTCGCCGGCAATGACTCCATTGTTCCTGGTGGTTGAAAAAACCAAAAAAACCCACTTTGGGCTTTTCGACTCCCAAAATCTAGATCTAGGGTCGGTGCTCACCGGAGACCCACCGGTGGCTGCAAAAATGCGGAGGACGGTTCGATTTCCAACGACAAAATATCGAATGCCAGGTAATTTTTTATTTTATTTTTTTATATATAGATAATAACAGATTAAAAAAGAAAAAATAAAGGACAAATAAATAAAAAAGATCACCTTTGAATTTTTTGATTGTTTCGTTTTCTATTTCGATTTCTATTCCCAAAAAAAAACATTTTCATATAGATTTGTTCAATGGCTTTTATAGCCATTTCATTCAATTTTTATATAATTTCTTTTTACTGTTCTTGCCACTGGTAATTGCGTGTGTTGTTTCTTCTTTTTTGCATGGTGGTTGACAGAGCAGTTGGTGGCAAGCGCTAGAAGCGGCAGCGGCTAGGCTAAGGTGTGGCGCGTGCTAGAGTTTTTTTTTTTTAAATTTAGGCTTTTGGGCCATTTAAGTCATTAAATTTTTGTTTTGATTTGGGCCATTAGATTTGATATTGTAAATCGGCTGGATTGTTTTTATTTATTTTTTATTAGGCTTGATTTGTTTGGTTTGGGCCCGGACAGAATTGAGTTTACCATGTGCGGGCCATAGCATGCTACATGGCAAAAGTTTTCAATAACTTTTATAATAATATAACAATTTCTGAAAAATTTCGATGAAAGTTTATTTAATTCTTGATGAGTTTTTTTTTACTTTTAAATTTTTTATAATTATTTTTAATTTAATATTTTTTCCAATATAAAAAATAGATCAAAATAAACTAACTGACTGAAATAAATAAACATAAACTTGACAATGTATAACCAAGTCCCTACTACTATGTCGCACTGATTGATTAGTGGCGCCTTGAGCTTAAGTACTTTAAATCAATATCATTTAATTTATGAGACCTAACCGAGTCAAAATACTTGGCTAATGATATATATAAATATTTCGAGTCAAGGGTGATTACTTAGAAAAGTCATAATCGAGAATTGGATCATTGACTTGAAAGTTATATAATATATATACAATGAATGCGTACAAACCATGAGGATGCCATTGTTGATTTTTTGGAACATTGCAGGGCACCCTGAAGCTAAAAAAGACCAGAATAACAATATTCAATTGAAACACAACATCCCAAGCATTGCTATCAGAAGAAAATTCAAAAGCGAGGGTTTATTTTCTTGTCAGTCATTTTGGATATGTTTGACAAAATCATATCATATTTAAATTATTTCAAGTTATATATTCGTGTCATTTTATATTTAAGTAATTTAAATTTAGATAATTTTCTATTTGAAGTATTTTTATGTTTAAGTTGTACAGATTAAGATTATTGATTTTTTAAGAATAATTTTTGTTGACTTGAAATAATTGCAAAGTAAAAAGCAATATACGAGTAAAAATGACCGCGGAAGTAAACATTTCTACAAGTATTGCGAAAACAAAAGTTTAACAAGGGAAAAAGTTTGTTTATGCAGTTTAGTTTCCCTACGTTTATGTATCCTAATTCAGTGACAAGAATTCACTATTTTTCAATAATTATAACTGATGAACCTAATTCTAACACACCCTTATTTAGACTTTGAAAAGAATCCACTACTTAAATTTATATTCCTGTAAATCCAATGTAAAATTAATATTTAACTAAAATAATATTGATTAAACATTGCATTAGAGCATAAAATCATTACAAATAATATCAAAATTTTGAATATTCAAATTATATATTCAGACTGTTTACATAATTTTTGACAAAAAAATATAATATATTTAAATGCAAATATTAATGTTGAATATTCAAACTATGTACCAAACTTTTGATAAGAAATATGATATATTTGAATTTAAATATTCAAATAATATATTAAAATATTATTTAATAAATACAATATATTTAAATTAATATTAGTAATCAACCCGTGCAATGCACAGGGAAAAAACTAATAAGTATGGAAGTAAGTTAAAATACTAAATTAAAAATAACAAAAAGTTGGTGAAGTAAGACGCAATAATTATGCTAATGATTTATGATAAATACAAAAGATATTTACACTAAATTAATAAATACATTCAATAATAGTTATTAGAGAAAAGGAAATAATTGTTGAAAATAAACTTTTTTTTAAATTAAGAAGGCTCGGCACAAGATAACCAAATTATTACAAAAAGAAATTTAAAAAAAGTATTATATCATCAATTAAAAATGATATTGTCTACTCTTTAGTATTATATTGTAAATAAAAGAAAGTTGTAATTAAATTGATAATAGTTTAGTTATATGATTTGTTGGAGCTTACTAGAGACACATGGCACCCTAAAATCATAAATTTTTAATTTAGACTTTTTATAATTTATAAAATTTTAAATTAGTAATGATAAAATTACACTTTAGCCTTCTTAAAAATGATAAAAATTTAATTTAACTCTTTAAAAATTATAAACATATAAAGCTATTAAAATGATAAAATTTTATTTTTACTATTTTAAAAATATATAATTTAATTATTGCCCTCTCAAAAAAATTTTTTAGCTCCATCACTGATTATACGTGGAAAATATCAATAATATCAAAATCTTATATTAAATTCTGCACGGGTTTCCGTTAAACATCTTAATAAGAGTGCTTAAAATTAATGTACCATGTAAATTAATTCAATGTTTATTTTGTAATAAAAATTTAAATATCTAAAATGAAAGTTTATGAAAATTATGTAATTTACCCTAAAAAAATATTTGTTTTTAGAAAATATAATTTGACTAAAGTGTCTCCACATGTTTAAATAAGAGTGATGATTAGAAAAGTCTACAAGCTAGGATGATGACATCGTTGAATTTTCAGAACATTGTTACCTTCCCTGAAGCTATAAAAGACCAGAATAACATTGAGTTGAAGCCACAGCATCCCAAGCATTCAATCAAAAGAAAAACCAAAGGCGAATTTCTATTTTCTTCGTTAAAACAATGAGTTTCGGGTCCTCAGTAACCAAAAGGTAATTAAATCTTACGATTCCACAAATTCATATTTCACATTTAGAAATTTCTTCTTTAAAATAGGCTTACCAATGTGTTTTTAAAGTGAAAATGGTCGAACTCGAAGCTTAATTGGGTTCATATAATTAGTCCTGAAGACATGATATTGAATAGGTTTGGGTCCAACTTTTAGTATCTAAACCTTATTTCTTCTTTGTTTGATACAGACTGGATGGCAAGGTGGCACTGATAACTGGTGGTGCCAGTGGCTTAGGAGAGTGTACAGTCAGACTATTTGTCAAACATGGAGCCAAGGTTCTGATTGCTGATATTCAAGACGAATTGGGCAACTCCCTTTGTCAAGAGCTTGGAACGGATAACATCAGCTATGTCCACTGCGATGTAACATGCGAATCCGATGTTGAAAATGCTGTAAACTTGGTTGTCTCCAAGTACGGAAAGCTAGATATCATGTTCAACAATGCAGGCATTACTGGTGACAATGAAGTAAGAGTGACAGACGCCGGCGCTGAGGACTTCAAGAGAGTGTTCGATGTCAATGTATTGGGTGGTTTCTTGGGTGCCAAGTATGCTGCCAGGGCCATGGTCCCGGCTAAGAAAGGCTGCATACTCTTCACATCAAGTATTGTTTCAAAATCAGTGTGGGTCTCCCCCATGCATACAAGGCATCAAAGCATGCCGTCGCAGGGCTGACGAAGAGCTTGAGCGTGGAGTTAGGTGAGCATGGAATTAGAGTTAACTGCATTTCGCCTAACGCAATTTTGACCCCATTGTTCCAAAAATCAATTGGGAATATTGATAAGAAGAAGGGAGAGGAGATGCTTGCGGTTTCAGCAGTGTTGAAAGGCCCCGTACTGGAGGCTGAAGATTTTGCCAATGCGGCACTGTATTTGGCAAGTGATGACGCTAAATTTATTAGTGGTGTTAACTTACCAGTCGACGGAGGGTATAGTCTTAGCAATCAGTCATGGAAAATGGGATTCGCAGCACTTTTGGAATAAATCAAGAAGTCCTCAACTTTACTCTTTCAACAGGTTTTCTTAAATAAGGAAAGTAAATCCAAAAATTAAACTTGTAATAAATTGTATCATTGAATTTGATCAATCCTACTTGTTATGTTGTTCAAATGAGCAAATTAATCCTACCAGTGAATTTAATAGAACAATTTTACGATGTTAACAATTAGATCTAATCATTTAAATCCAAAAACTAAAGAGATTAAATTCTCAAACACAAAAATATTGGAATTGAATACAAATATATAGAAAGTACATAAACTTGGACCATATTATAACCTTTATATTTTAACTTCATAATTTATCCCCAAAATAATTAAACCAAAGTAAAGCATGAGTTGAGAACCATACTAGTTACTTGTTTATACTTGTATTAAGCCTATTACTAGCTTGATCTTACAAGTTAACTGAGCACCAATTTAATTATGATATTATTAAAATACCCTTTTATATACAAAATAATAAGTGTTAATAGGAGGGTATTTTTTATCTTTTTATTTTTTAATAAATTAATACTATAATAAAATTTGAATTTAGGACACATGCATATTAGTCATTTACCTTTTCCATTTCAACCAAAGAATCGTTTGATTTTTATGAGTTTTTAAGAATTATATATATTACCAAAAAATACATATATATATTGCCTTATTTCAAAGTATATATATATACACGTTTCCCTACCCGCACAACAATATAACTATAAATACAGTTATCTAGGATCATATACATATATATTCAAGACATGAAACTTTATATATATGCAACCACATGAAAGTAAGCCAACTCGATCCACAATAAGCATAGATTAACTCTTAGTGTTTGCATGAAATCTCGTATCATCATACACAATAAACATCTTCAAGCTCTTGCATGAAAATCCAGTTTCATGACATAACTTCACGTAACATAAGTCATTATATTCTATCATGCTTCACATGTTTTTCATGTGGAAAACACATTACTTTTCTGTTTCAGGAAGAATGCCCAAACTTTGCTGGAAAACTCATCAATGATCATCAACATATAATTAGCGCCACCCTTCGAAGGCACTTTAGATGGTCCCAAAAGATCAGAATGAATATAATACAGCGTTCTCTTAGTGTTATGGATTTCTCTGGTGAATCAAACTCTCTTTTGCTTCCCAAAAACGCGGTGCTCACCGAACTTCAATTTGCTACTGCCTTGTTCATCAAGAAGTTCTCTTTTGGTCAATTCTGTCATGTCGTTCTCGCTCATATACCCTAGAGGCATATGTCAAAGTCAAGTAACATCATCATCTGACAAGTAAAAGAGGAAGCGACAATTACATCACCAGTAACAGTTGAACATTGCAAAACATATAACTTGACAATCTTTCTGTGCCCTTATCACAACGAGGGAGCCCTTGCTAATCTTCAAAGCCCCACTTTCAATTGTGTACTTGTGCCCTTTAATCAAGAGTACTTAACAAAATCAAATTCCTCTTCAATTATTGTACATGTTGTACACCACTAAGTGTTTGGACGACTCTATCGAACATATTAATTTTGATCGTGCCAATACTTGCGATTTTACATGAAGTATTATTTCTTATCAAAACTATAATAGGTCATTTTTGCCTGGGCCCAAACCAAACCAAGTAAAAATAAAATAAGGCTTCGTTTGTTTGCCAGTAAAATGTTTTCCGGAAAATAATTTCTAGAAAATGATTTACTTTTCTGAAAATGATTTACTTTTCCAGTGTTTGGATGAATCTGTGTAAAATATTTTCTGTTGTTTGGCAGGTTTCTTGAAAATTGGCAGGTTTCTTGAAAATATTTTCCGGAAAAGCCGTTTTTACATATATTAATAAATTTATATATATTAATAAATTTATATTTTAAATTATTTTTACATATATTGCAATAATTTATTTATAAATAAATAAATCAAATTTAATATATAATAATACTCAATTATTAAGCTAGAATATTAACCCTCATAAATTGAAAACAACCAAAGTCTATTCACACTTTTTCAGATAAACGTCAAACACAAATACTTTAAAGAAGAAAAAGAGAAACCCCTGTAACATAGGTTTTCCTTGTATACATAATGGAAGTTTATTAGCTTAATATTGATGACCACAAAAACTTTATTGTTCATCAATTTAATTTTACAGAGAAATTATTTTTTCTCAGACAAATGTATAATTTGAAGACTTTGAGGAAGACATTGGAGACTCTTGATTGTAATATCAGCTTTCTCTTTTGCCAACTGTTGTGCCTTGGACATATCCCATATCCCATATGTATGATCCTCTAGCCTGTGTATCCATTGTGTTGGTGAATTTGAAGATGCCTTGGGCATATCCCATATGTGAACAAGACTATCATGCCTCCACTGGCCAGTTGTTGTCCAGAAGCTGACCATTTCAGCCCACAAACTTTTTGCCGATATCCTCTGTAGGTTTTAACAACATGGGATCTAATCCTTACATTATTGTTAACTATCATACCATCCATTCCTCCAGTTGTAAGAAAGTGACTATTCCATGCCATTGAACCCACTATTGATCAGTGACAACCTCTCAGAGTGTGCAACTGCAAGCATTAGAAAATAAAGGATTGAGTCGGAATAAATGACAGAACTGGGAAACAAAAAGAAATTGCTAATATTTAGAGCTTATACAAACCTGCCTATTTGAAGCAAAATCCCATAACTGTACTTCAGAATTGTTCAAGCCAATGGAAGAATTCAACAGGTGTTGGTGGCTTGTTCTTGAAAGCCAAGATCCAAGTCCTATTCATGTTCAAGACCTCGGCTAGCTGCATCCTATAGGCCTCCCTGGCTGGTGAGAAAACTGTCTGGTTCTCTTTGATCTTCCTCCCTTCAGTCAGCATGTAATGTGCATAATCATAGTCCATTGCTGAACGATTTGGCATGAATCTATCGAGCTGCCAGTACAAAGAAAACATCCAATTTGAATGTCATTACAAAGTGTAATTTATCAAGATATAATTTTAAGCAAACCAGTTTCCTAAAATAAAATTTTAAGACCAAGGTTTCATTACTATTTACGTATATTCCATTGTGAAATTGGAAAACCATATAAATAAAGGACAAGAAAGCATTCATGTGAATGTCATCACAAAATCTAATTTATCATGCTGTAAAATTGAAGTCTTATTTGACATACATAATAATCCTGCTCAATTGTCCATGAAATGCCAACCCCATACCTAAAATGCTATAACAACTATTTTTACTTCACATCATGTAGTGATCACTACCATCAAAACATTGAAAATGGTCTATAAAAACACTAACAGAAAAAGTAAAAAGATGAACTCTCACCAGAGAATCAGAGGCATCTTTCTTGACTTTGCAACTTGAATTTCCGGTTTCAAGATTTTCTACATTTTTATTGGA